>NC_134578.1:126830425-126835425 GCF_050947875.1 Dermacentor variabilis
TCGACGCTTTCACGCAACTTTGGCGTACAAGCCGCTGCACGGCCACTACTCAGTCGGCGCCGCCGTGCAGAGGGCTGCACTATAACACACCGGGAACCGGGAGAGAACCGGCCGGGCGTCGTCGTCGGCCCCGCGACGTTGGCGCGAGCGCTCGAAGAGACACAGTCCCAAACGATGTCAGCCGGGGCGTCGAGCACGCCGCCCGCGCTGGTCGCACTCGTGCTCGGAAATGGCGAAGGGGCCGGGCTAGCTTTCCTCGAATCGATCGGCCGGGGGCCGCCCCGTAGGGGGACCGAAAGGCGATCGTTCAGGAAACGGCACTGGCCATTCGCGAGAAATTGCCGTTCGCGCATTCGATGGACGCGCTGCAGTTTCACGACTTCGGCATGGTGCCGCCGACGTAAGCTTTCAATCTTGCTCGCGGCGTTACGAGGCGGTACGATTTCCGCCAAACGCTCGTCGAAAGCGCCACGAGTACGGCCCCATGGAGGTTTGGGTACTTATCGCTGCTATTATATGGGGGTCCCAGAGAGCAGTCGCCCCCAAAGCGACCTGGGTGTTTGATGTGCGGCGGGCTTCGTGCCCGTCAAGCGTGTCCCCGGTATCGCTCCCGTGGATCCCACAGCTGACGTCTGCAGCCTCATCCGCTTGATGCGTTAGGGGCTGGTTGTCGGACGACGCTTTTTCCACGATATCGAGGTGTGTTCCCCATCGTCCTCGGACGAGTCAAATACGAAAGCGCCGAAGGCGCGGGCGTGACCCGTCGCCTGGCGGCTTTGCCGTCTCGGCTACGTTGCAAGTGTCGGTCGGTCCACCAGTGCTGCGGGCTCGAGAGAAACCGCAAGCCGCGATCGAGTTGACACAACCAGTCTATCGAGAATGTTGCGTGCTTCTTGCCGCGTGGCGATACCCGGCCCTGCGGGGAGGGCGCCGTAGCGAGCTCGAACGCCGTCGTCTCGGACTGTGCAAAGTGCTACACTTTGCGAGAACGAAGCGTGTTGGGGCGCCTGAAGGTGGCCTCGGCATCGCAAAAACGGCGTCCGGCCTGCTTGAAAGGCTGGACGCGCAGTTGAACGATTACCTGGTTGATCCTGCCAGTAATCATATGCTTGTCTCAAAGATTAAGCCATGCATGTCTAAGTACATGCCGAAATAAGGCGAAACCGCGAAGGGCTCATTAAATCAGTTATGGTTCCTTAGATCGTTTCTTCCTACTTGGATAACTGTGGCAATTCTAGAGCTAATACATGCAGTGAGCCTGAAGCCCTTTGGGCGACGGGTGCTTTTATTAGACCAAGATCGATCGGGTTTCGGCCCGTATTGTGTGGTGACTCTGGATAACTTTGTGCTGATCGCATGGCCACGAGCCGGCGACGTTTCTTTCAAGTGTCTGCCTTATCAACTTTCGATGGTAGGTTACTTGCTTACCATGGTTGTTACGGGTAACGGAGAATCAGGGTTCGATTCCGGAGAGGGAGCCTGAGAAACGGCTACCACATCCAAGGAAGGCAGCAGGCGCGCAAATTACCCACTCCCGGCACGGGGAGGTAGTGACGAAAAATAACAATACGGGACTCTTTTGAGGCCCCGTAATTGAAATGAGTACACTCTAAATCCTTTAACGAGGATCAATTGGAGGGCAAGTCTGGTGCCAGCAGCCGCGGTAATTCCAGCTCCAATAGCGTATACTAAAGCTGCTGCGGTTAAAAAGCTCGTAGTTGGATCTCAGTTCCAGACGAGTAGTGCATCTACCCGATGCGACGGCTCGGACTGAACATCATGCCGGTCCTTTCTTGGTGCACTTCATTGTGTGCCTCGAGAAGGCCGGTGCTTTTACTTTGAAAAAATTAGAGTGCTCAACGCAGGCGAGTCGCCTGAATAAACTTGCATGGAATAATAGAACAAGACCTCGTTTCTGTTCTGTTGGTTTTTGGAATACGAGGTAATGATTAAGAGGGACAGACGGGGGCATTCGTATTGCGGCGCTAGAGGTGAAATTCTTGGACCGTCGCAAGACGAACTACTGCGAAAGCATTTGCCAAGAATGTTTTCTTTGATCAAGAACGAAAGTCAGAGGTTCGAAGGCGATCAGATACCGCCCTAGTTCTGACCATAAACGATGCCAACCAGCGATCCGCCTGAGTTACTCAAATGACTCGGTGGGCAGCTTCCGGGAAACCAAAGTGTTTGGGTTCCGGGGGAAGTATGGTTGCAAAGCTGAAACTTAAAGGAATTGACGGAAGGGCACCACCAGGAGTGGAGCCTGCGGCTTAATTTGACTCAACACGGGAAAACTTACCCGGCCCGGACACTGGGAGGATTGACAGATTGAGAGCTCTTTCTTGATTCGGTGGATGGTGGTGCATGGCCGTTCTTAGTTGGTGGAGCGATTTGTCTGGTTAATTCCGATAACGAACGAGACTCTAGCCTATTAAATAGGTGCGGGGTTCCCAGCACCTTACAACCTTCTTAGAGGGACAAGCGGCTCCTAGCCGCACGAAACAGAGCAATAACAGGTCTGTGATGCCCTTAGATGTCCGGGGCCGCACGCGCGCTACACTGAAGGAAGCAGCGTGTCTTTATCCCTGTCTGAAAAGACTGGGTAACCCGTGGAACTTCTTTCGTGATTGGGATAGGGGCTTGCAATTGTTCCCCTTGAACGAGGAATTCCCAGTAAGCGCGAGTCATAAGCTCGCGTTGATTACGTCCCTGCCCTTTGTACACACCGCCCGTCGCTACTACCGATTGAATGATTTAGTGAGGTCTTCGGACCGATGTCCGGCGCGGCCTTTCGGTTGCGCCGGTCTGTTGGAAAGATGACCAAACTTGATCATTTAGAGGAAGTAAAAGTCGTAACAAGGTTTCCGTAGGTGAACCTGCGGAAGGATCATTACCGGATTGTGAAGGGTGACGAGCGCCATTGTTTCAACCCCGTGTGGGTGAAGCAGCTCGCTGCGCCCGACGCTTTCCGCCGCTGGCCCCGCTTGGACGCGGGGACGGCTATACCCGAACATGCCGGGGACTGCCTGAATTTTGAGGGGCGCCCCGTGCGAAATTTGTTGCGCCCAGTGGACGCAGGCTGCAACCTTGGACGGTTGGCTTGGCCGCGCCCGCGGGTAGAAACGGCGTAACGCACAATGGGTGGGCTTTCTGTCCGCCTCGGCGCTCTTGCGCGGAAGGGGAGTAAGACGACCCGACCTGCTGCTTTGCCCAGTACGAGGGGAACGGCGAAGCGTGCGGTCGGTCAAGGAACTGACGGTCGAGAGCTGCTGCCGCTTAGTACACACGGAACCGTGGTGCGAGCGCTCTCCCGTCCTCCGCGGCAAACGCTGCCGAGTCTGAAAAGGCTGGCGGCTGCCGGTCGCTTCCTGCGGCGAGTATGGAGTAACGACCAGACTTTGTTGCTGCCCAAGTACTAAAGGAACGGTGTGGCGCTCGGTCGGTCATGGAAGTGGCGGTATGAGGGTGCGGCTGCCAAGTACGGAAGGAACCGTGGCCTAAAGCGCTCTCCCGTCCTCCGCGGCAAATGCTGCCGAGCCCGACAGGGCCGGCGGCTGCCGGTCGGCTCCTGCTCGTGACGCGCGAGGTGTCCGAGATCGCGGTTCAATGCGACGACGTCTGCAGGCTATTTGCCCGCCGCCGAGGGAAAGGCGGCGTTGCTGCGAAGTACCGAAGGAAACGCGGCTTTGCTACGTCGGAAGCGTTCTGCGGTTAGCGGACTTGTGCGCTTTGGGAAGGCGCCGCACGTCGAAAGAGGAAATGTACGGACAGACGAGGGACCGTAGTCCCGGATTCGAACGCACTTGCGGCCAAGCACCTTGCTGGCTTCGTCTTCCGCCTCAAGTAGACTTGTGGCTCCGGCGCAGAAAGCCCCTCCCTGGCACTGGCCGAGTGGTTTTGGAGAGCTGCGCGAGTACGCACGCCGAAAGAGCACACGCCGAAAGGCGCTCTTCGAAACCACACAGAGGGAGACGCCACGTGCCTGAAACCCTGGTTGTACTGTACTGAATTGAACAAACTATTTTTCACGACTCTAAGCGGTGGATCACTCGGTTCTCGGGTCGATGAAGAACGCAGCCAGCTGCGAGACTTGGTGTGAATTGCAGGACACACTGAGCACTGATTCTTTGAACGCACATTGCGGCCTTGGGTCTTCCCTTGGCTTCGTCTGTCTGAGGGTCGGATCACATATCAAGAGAGCCTTCGGCGCACAGGGAAGGTGCGTCCGTCGACTCGTTTTGACCGCGTCGGCATCATGGACAGTACGTTGAGCGCTAATGCCACGCGCCAGCGACCTCACAAAGAAGGAGACGGTGGCGAGCCGTTGTGCCAAATCTTCGAAGAGACGGAAACGAGGCATTATATTCTACTGCAGCGCGACGTGTGCGCGCCTCTAGCAAGACCGCCGCAGGATGGTGTCGGATACCTGCAGGGAAAGAGCGGTCCAAGCGCGAGGTGCCAACGTCCGTTGCCATGTAGCGCGCACGTTTGCGAGAGAGTCGGAAGCGATCGCAATCTGCGTTGTTTGCCTTCGGAGTACGTCGAGCTCCAGAGCTGGTCGCTCGTTCGTGTCACCGCAGCTGTGTGGGCACCCCTTCCGGGCTTCGTCGCAGGAATCTGAAGATTCTTTGCGAGGAGCGGGGAGGAGAAGGGCGTGCCCCCGAAAGCGGTTCGACGCGATAGCGCCGTCTGCGAGCGAGAAGAGCACGGCACGGCGCAGAAATTGCCGCGAAACGGAAAATGTCTCCTTCGAGAGCGTTGGCCGAGCTGACGCGTTCCGTCGTAGTCCGCCGTCGGTCCAAGTGCTTCGCAGTCTCTGTCCCCTAAAGACTGGGCCACTCCAGTTGGGGCAGGGGCGACGCTACACGAGACGATGCCCCCCGCCAGGTTTTAGTCGTCCCTGCGGCGCCTGCTGAAGCGGCGCGCTGCTAAGGCGATCTTTGCCTGGGTGGTGTTTGGGCTTCAGACACGGTCGCTTACCATGCAACTGCTCGTGCGCC
>NC_134578.1:126837925-126842925 GCF_050947875.1 Dermacentor variabilis
CCGCAGCAGGTCTCCAAGGTGAACAGCCTCTAGTCGATAGACCAATGTAGGTAAGGGAAGTCGGCAAAAAGGATCCGTAACCTTGGGAAAAGGATTGGCTCTGAGGGCTGAGCCGGTCGGGCTGGGGTCCAGAAGCAGGAACGGCACTGCACCGGGACTGGGCGAGGCTCGCCGCCGTAAAAAGCGGCGCGGCCGAGCCCGGACCAGCGTCGGGACCTTCCTGTGGAAAGCCACAGCTGTGCATTTTCCGTGGGCTTCGCGCCTGAGGTTCTTGCTTCGGCCGGCAGAAAACAGCCAACTCAGAACTGGCACGGACCGGGGGAATCCGACTGTCTAATTAAAACAAAGCATTGCGAGGGCCGTTGACGGTGCTGACGCAATGTGATTTCTGCCCAGTGCTCTGAATGTCAACGTGAAGAAATTCAAAAAAGCGCGGGTAAACGGCGGGAGTAGCTATGACTCTCTTATGACGCTTGAAGTGTGTGGCAATGTACAGTGCCATGGCTGGTCCATGCCGGAGACTTGTGGCGAGTCCCTGTAACCTATCGCCTGGGGGCAAGGCGTCGATCGTGTCACTCACGAATGATGTCGGCCGTTTCCTCTACCAACCGACTTACATCGAGGACAGTCACCAGGGTAAAGTTCACCAGGGCACTCCCAATCGGTGAATGCAGACCAATGTCTGAAATGGCCGGGGGTTGCTGCGGACCCTTGTAATCCAGCTATGGAGGCCTCAGCATGGAATGATGTCCCTGGCTCAGACTGTCGTGGCAGAAGACCGGCCGGGGGTTGTGGCGGACCTCTGTAAGCCTGCGTCCAGGCGGCGGTAGCATGGAATGAGTGACTGATTGAGCTCAGACTGTAGTGGCAGTAGACCGGCCGGGGGTTGTGGCGGACCTCTGTAAGCCTGCATCAGGGCGGCGGTAGCATGGCATGAGCATTTCCCAGACCAGCCTGAAGTGGCCGGGGGGCTTGGCAAACCCCTGTGATCCAGCTACATGGAGGCCTCAGCACGGAATGGCGTCTTTGAGTGAGTTCAATGAGAGTCCAAACTGTACTGTTAGGGCCGGGGGTTGGTTGCGCGCCCCTGTAATCCAGTCTAATGGAGGCCACAGTGCGGAAGTCGATTCATCTCGTAAGTCGGTCAGGGAAAAGGCCGGAGACCATTCATGGTCCAGGGGTGCCTGAACGATGCGGATTGTGGCGTGTCCGTGTAATCCAGCCCAGGGGGAGTCGCGGCCTCTGGACGTGAGCTCTCCCCACCTCCACGGGGTGCACCACGGGCAACGTGCGGGTGGCTTCGGATGCCCGCACGGCTAAGCGGGGGAGCTCGTGCTGCGAGCCTGGAGTCGGAGGGCTGCAGCAGCAGGGGGGCAATAAAAGCGGAACCAATGATGTATTGGCGCCCAGCAAATGCGCGTGGGTCGTCTACCCCCCCTGCAATCCCGGTGCAGGGGATGTGCCTTGGTGGCAGAACTGGACATCTCTGCATGAGCGGTGGAGGACGGTCTTGTGAGCCGACCGAAACCGCCAGTGGTGGCATAATGCTACTGCGAACCGTTTGGGGCGGTTGCATGGTGCTGTGGCTGCGCCCGAACAATCGGGTGAGATTCACCCATGGGAAACGGCGCTGTCGGGACGTACGCCCCATGTCTGACCCGGGGGGCGTCCCTGTGGTCTATGCGGCCAACCCAACACCTAAATGCAGACTGTGAAATTGGTGAACCCTGCACCGGAGGTGACGAGGGGCTGCCGGATTAACGATCTGGACACTGCGGTTTTTCGAATAGCGTGTCTATTCTGTTGAGGCCTGGACAATTCTGGGCCCAACTAAGTGCAGGATTCTTTCCTGGTACAAACAGGTCGCCGGTAGCCCGGCTATCCCACCTCGACCATCATGGGGTGGAAACTAGAAGGAATAGCCAAATGCCTCGTCATCTAATTAGTGACGCGCATGAATGGATTAACGAGATTCCCACTGTCCCTATCCACTATCTAGCGAAACCACAGCCAAGGGAACGGGCTTGGCAAAATCAGCGGGGAAAGAAGACCCTGTTGAGCTTGACTCTAGTCTGACTCTGTGAAGAGACATGAGAGGTGTAGCATAAGTGGGAGGTCACGGGATACGGCCTCGTTTCGGCGGGGTCCTCGTGGCCGCCAGTGAAATACCACTACTCTCATCGTTTCTTTACTTACTCGGTGGAGTGGGAAGCGGACCATTGAGTTGTCCACGCTTCTAGCGCCAAGCGATGGGCCCCCGGTCTCCCTTCGGGGCGGTGCCGAGCGCGCACGAGCGCGCTCGGCAAGTGCTCGGCTGGCCGGCTACATCGGGCTCCTGCGTTTTTCATCAAAAACAAGGTATTTTCGATTGGCCATGTCTAAATTGTAGTTGGGGTTATTTTTGAACGAGTAGGGACCACATTCGTTGCAAAAACCGGGCGGGAAAAGATTTATTTTTGCTTTTATTCGCGATCTCTTTGCCGCCGGGTATTGGGCCCAAGATGGCCTGGGCTCATACCCGCTGAGCCCCGGCCATGCCGAGTAAGCGCAAAGGCAAGAACGCGTCGCCGTCCCACTCCCCCCCGCGGCCTTCGGCCGCCGGGGAGTCGCCCCGCTCGCGGGGTTCCGATTTTTCGGAGGACGGCGACGCGGTTATCGCGCGCTTTTGTACTCTCGTTGATCAGTTGCCGGCTGTGGAAGAAGATGGTCCCCCGACCGCCGGTACAGACAAGGATGAGGTGCTGTCCTCGGTTTCCGAGAAGTCTGCCGTTGTGTCTGTGGCGGCGGCGCCTCCCGGGGACGCCGCGACCCGGGCGCTGAACCGGATGTACGAGATCGAGCGCGCGGTCCTCGAGTGGATCAACCTGCCGGCCAACCGCATCTCTGTGGAGTCACGGTGTTTCCTTACGACCAAGATCTTGCAGGCGACCGCCGCTTGCGCGGCGATGCGGACACAGGCGGCCAGGGAGGAAGGTAGGGTCCTCACATTGCAGGACCAACTCGCCGAGGTGCGGCGGGAGGCGGCTGAGCTGCAGGGGCGCCTGGCGGCTGCTGAGGCTCGGCTGGAGGGAAACGTGGCCTCGATGGCTGGCCCGGGGTTCGCCGGTCGCGGCCCTGCCGCGCCCGCGGGTGGCGTTCCCGCGCCCCCGGGCGCTGACGGCTCGGTGGGGGCGCCCGCCGGACGAATGGATTACGCGTCCGCTTTGCGGGCGGGCTTAGCGCCCTCTGCCGGCGCGGCCCGCGGCGGATCTGGTGGTGCTGCGGCGGCGGACGCCGAGGCGGGGTTTCCCGGCGCGCTGCACAAACACGTCGCATTCTTGACGCCGGTTTCGCCGACCGCGACAGCGGCGCGGGACGTGCTCCGCCTGGTGAAGACCAACATAGACCCGCACGCCAAGAACATCAGGGACGTGACGATTCATCCGACGAGGTACGGGCTGACCGTGTTTACTAACAACGACCAGTCTATAGCCAACCTAGAGCACGCGATAGTTGCCAATCCGGTCACGCGCACGTCCCTCATCATGCGCGTAGCTGAACAACGTAATCCTTGCGTCAAATTTACGGGAGTCGATCCCGATATCGGCCCGGACGATTTCTTGCGCGCGCTGAACGAGCGCAACGAGGGTCTCGATCTTGACCTCGACAGATGCAAGGTGCGCATAACGTTTGGGGAGAGAGCGGGCACGCGGTCGTACGTGGCCGAACTTGACCCGGCTGGGTTCAGGAGAGTCATGGCGCGACCACGTCTGACGCTGGGATGGACGTCGGTGCGCGCCCGCGAAGATCTGCACGTGCCCACGTGTACGTTTTGTGCGACATATGGGCATGGGCGCACGACGTGCCCTCATAAAGCGGACCCGAGTAAAGCGCGCTGCATGAAATGCGGCTGCAACCATCTAGCCGTCACCTGCAAGGTGAAAATGGGCGACGCTGGGGTACGATGCTCGGAATGTGACAGGGCGGGCCTCGGCGGCGCGCCCCACCCGACAGGGTTTCCCGAATGTCCCGTGCTCGTGGGAAAGGTGGCGCGCCTCAGAGCGCGCACCAACTATGGCGATCCGGGATAGTAGGAGCGCCGCTCGGCGGGGGTTCCGGGGTGGGGGACGCGTCTGAGCTCTGGTGAGCGTCGCGGGATCTTCAGCTTGATCGGTGTCGCGCAGTGACCGGTAGCCTCTAATCTGTCACTCAACTTGGATGTGTCTCCAATAGATGATGGGGTCTATCTATTTACACGCGACGTTTTTCGCGTCGGGGACCCGTGCACCTCAGTCATTTGTGCCGCTCAGGCTGTCAGAACCACCTCCCGGCATCTTCCGGCCCTGTCGCGGGGCCCGTCGTGCTACAGGACGAGCTATGGCAGAGTTCTCACACGCCCACTGTGACAATGAGCTCAACCTAGTTTGTCCGCGTTGTTCGGGCTTTGCGGAACGCCTCCCGACGCCTTCAGCCCTGCTGAGTGGCTCCGGCGAGCTACGGGCTGGGCTGGGGCGTGCCGGGCGTCTTCACATGCTTATGTTTCCTTGATTGGGCAGCTCCAATTTCCCAGAACGCCTTCGAGCGTCCAGCGATGTTTCTGCGGGGCCACGCCGCTGTGCGAGCGCTTCCGGGGCTTGCCAAACGCGTTGACGGCTTTCCATTTGCTTGTCTGAGCTGCTCGGGCTCTGGGGAACGCCCCCCGCGTCTCGTCGCGCGGCCGATTGGCTCCGCCGATGGGTGGCTCACACAGGGATGCGCTGCGCGCATTGGCGGGTGTGCATTCGTCGGTCTGAGCTACTCGAGCGCTGGGGAACGCCCCTGCGTCTCCTCGCACGGCCGATTGGCTCCGCCGTTGAGTGGCTGCTGTCGGGGCGCGCCACGCGCATTGGCGGGTGTGCACGCCGGTCTGCACATCTCGCGCTTTGGGGGCGTCCCCCCCGCGTCTCATCGCGCGACCGATTGGCTCCGCCGCAATATGGCCGCGGTAGGGGTAGGGCGTTGGCGGGCGCGCTACCGGCGCT
>NC_134578.1:126847925-126870425 GCF_050947875.1 Dermacentor variabilis
TCTGAGCTTAAAAAAAAAAAACTGTGCCCGAGGCAATGACAAAGGGAAGTGGTCGCGGTCGCTCTGAATCTTATCGTATTATAGAAAAGGCGGGTTGGCGGCGCTTCCTCGAGGGTCAAAACGTACAATCGTCCAACTAGCGCTCCCGGCGTCAAGTGGAGTGCATCCTTCTTCTTGGAACGGTTTGCAATTGACTGCTTGAATGTGCCGACCACGCGACACGCGTCGCGTATAGAGCCAACCGTTGGCAAGAACGCGTCTAGCGTAGCAGCAGAACCGATCGCGGTTGCGATAACCCATCGCTGGTAGCGAAAGAAAAAGACGAACGCACCCACACGCAGTTTGTAGCAATAACCGCACAAACCAATGTGGTTTTAAATGTAGCTTCGCAGGTCACAGTAGAAGGGCACTGAAACTTTCTCATAACGCACACCGCTGTAGTCCACAAAGAACAAAACGCACAAAATAGATCTGATACAGCCGCACTGCATTATTTCGTGTTTTCACTATATCATAACTTTCGTGTGCATCTCACGCAGGCCAAGGAGTAAAAGGCAAGAAAAAAAAGATGATACGCGATCCTAAGCTTTGACTTGGCTGCTGTGGCATTTATGTTCTCTAGGCGAACGCAATGCACAAACTGAACTCGAATTTCCAATAATGGAAGTTCGTATTTGGCGACATGGTTGTATTTTTGACTAATATTTGCGTTTTTCGCCCGTGCATGCGCTGCACTGCGCTACTCTTTGCCCCTTCAACGCGGCTTCACTGCAATGCAGAAGTGTTCTGCGTTAAGCCGAACCAACAGGCAAAATCGCGCCTAGCACATAGAGTCCCCCCCCCCCCCCCCCCCCCCCCAAAGCGGAAAAGAAAAGTAGCTTTATTTAAACGAGAAAGATGCCACGAGTGCCCCAACGGAAAGCTTTAAGGGTTACCGAAGGGTAACTGAGGGCGACGCAACGAGCTTTGGCAAGAACGACGATGGGTGTAGCGTCACGAGAGATAGGAATAGAGCAGATTGAGGGGCGTTCGAACAAACGCGAGTTAATGACACCTTAGTTTAAACCATGAAAAAAAGAAATGGGCATGCAATGGGGGGGGGGAAGATGGTCATTAAGGGTTACGGACTCAATTCCAAGAGAAGGGAAGCGTAGCAGGGGGTGGCAGAAAGTTGGGAGGGAAGATTAGATTAGGAAATGTGCAGGGACTACATGGCGACAATTAGCACGTGACCGGGGTACTTGGATACTTATGGGAGAGGCCTTTGCCCTGCACTGGGCGTAACCAGGTGGGGGAGGATGAAAAGGTAGCAACAGGTCTTCATAACATACAGGTTGGAAAGCTGGAGCACCTTTGAACCCTTGAATATATTTCGCAAGACTTGGCCACACGACAAGTTTGTTTTCGAGGCGTTCGCTCCCACTGCTGCGAAAATGTGCACACAACGGCTGCACAGTAGTTGCCAGAAAGCGGGCACTCTATTTTTCTTTCATAGGGAATCTTTCTTCCACTAGGGCAGCGGATTTTGGCAGGGCGAGCTTGCGTTGGCGCTGTGGTTTACGGATCCAAGCAATAGTGAACTCAAAAATCCAGTGTTGGCTTTGAGCGGGATTCACATTGGTTGCCGAACCCACGGCTAATCATACACCCCCCCCCCCCCCTCCCCGTCCTATAGTGGCTCATTACAGCAGACAGAAACATCGGATAAATAACAATCCTATTTCTTAGACATATAATTTGCCGATTCTCCCTCCTGGTTCTTTCTTTTGCTGTCATTTATTTTTCTCGAAGGCCGTAATAAGAAATTTGCTGGTGCGGCTGTCCCATTTGAGCGGCAAGAAGTGCGACGCTACACACAGGTGGAGTGGCCGTTTAATTACTCTCGTGGTCCGCGAACCGGCGTCGTTGCGTATGGTATAGGAATGGTGCGTGTGAAGTCAGTGCTCGCTTCGAGCTTGTGTTCTTCATTTTGATTGAATGAAGTCTCACCTAAGTGAGCGGGGGCGGATCCCGGAGGTAGTGCAATACCGGGCCGACCTGCGGCGGAGGTGAAGCAGGCTTCAAGCACTCCGCCAACTTCCAAAAATAGGTTTAATATCGTGGGTCCACATAGAACCCGTATCAGATATTAAGCTGATAAGAACAGATACTACAACAAGGGAAGGTTTTATTCCACCAACAACAAAAAGGCATGGTATCATAATTTCCAATACACAGTGTTCTCAATGCTATACATTTTGGAGTAATATTTGCGTGGTGAGCTCATTGCTCTCTGTACATCCAGTCTGCGCGTATCTTTACACAATTCTAGTGCTGGTCAATCAGTCGGAAGAGAGAAGAAGGCGGTCATTGAGAACAGGTAAGGCAGTAAACCTCGTTGAGTCTTTGTGGTACCGATGCTTATAACTGTTAGTGGCTGCCGTCGCAGCTTCTGTGACAGGACTGGGTGCTACATGTTGCCACAACTTGTGCGGTTGTATGTGGTGTGAAGGGGGGGGGGTTATTAATAAGGTGTTAAAGGTAGCGAGAGTTGTCTGTTTTTATAAATGAAAAATTTTGTATGCCACCGTCGGAGGAAGCTTTCCTCCCCGGTGGCGCCGATTTCTTCGTGCAGGTGGTTCCATAGAAGGAGGCTGATTTTCTGGAGGGTGGGGTATGCCGCCCTTACTGGCTTTCTCCGTGCTTCGGCAAGACATCTGCGTTTCCAAATGGCATACATGGTGCATGCCAGCACCAGGGTATCAAATCTGCTTTTTGTTTTCCTGTGGTGTAGCGGTGACCGTACGCCAAAAACCTTGGATACTAGCTGCCACACTATCTTGGCAGCTACACACTCAAAAAGGGCATGATCCATGGTTTCGATGTGCTTGCAGTTCGGGCAGTGATTATTTGGCACAATGCCCATTCGGTGTAACCTTTGGCGCGTTGGGAGGACTTTCCACTGTCTTTTAAGTTCAAAGTCTCGTACTTCCTTGGGAAGCCTCACGTTCCTTAGGAGGTTTCCTTTGACGTGTTCCAGTTTTGTCTGGTCTTCCACTGAGAGTTGCCTTAGCGTGAGGGTCTCATTAATGCGAGCGGGTGAGGCGGCATCAATGTTTACGTCCGGGGCTTCTGTTGCTAACATGGCCTTGGTGTTTATGGCGGCCTTATAAAATTTGGAGGGGGATTCGGCGAGTGGTCCTGGGACTCCGTTATGGCCTACAATACTGCGGTACGTGCTGTTCCAGTATTTGATTAGGCTCTTGCCTACGCAGTTGGTCGAGTTGACGAGGAAGCGTGCCGTTTTCAGAGCTAAAAGCCGGGAAGTTGTCTTGACGTGGGGGAGGCCGAGACCACCACACGACGTCGCAAGTTGAAGGATGTTTCGTTTTAATGTGGGGGGTTTGTTGTCCCATAGAAAAGCTGTTATCATTTTGTTGAGTGTGGTGATCGTTTTGCTCGGCATTAAGCCTATGCGACTGGCATAATTGGCGTAGCCGCAAACTGTGGTTTTAATTGCGAGAGCCTTGTCTGTCAAGGTTAGGTCCATTTGTTGTAACTTGTAGATTGCTTGTGCTGCTTTTGTGGAGGCGACCTGCCATGTAGTTGGCGCCACTCCTTTTTGCGTAAAATACATTCCGAGTACCTTCACTGTGTTGACTCGTTGCAGGTGGCCGATTGTGTTCGGTGGAAAGGAGCCGAAGATTAGCACCTTGCTTTTCTCTTCATTTAATGCGGCGCCAGACAACGTCGCGTACTCTTCAAAAATCGATCTGAAGTGCCTGAAACTTGATTCATTGCGAAGAAAGACGGAAAGATCGTCTGCGTAAGCCATTATTTTTAGCTCTTCCTGTCCTGTCATAGGGAAACCACGGATGCGTTCGTCGCCGATGATGCGAGTAAGCAAGGGTTCTAAGGAGAGGACAAACAGGGTTGGCCCGAGAGGGCATCCCTGCCGTATTCCTCGCTTATAAAGAAATTCCCGTGTGATGGTCCGGTTTATTTGTATGCTGCAAGTCATATTACTGTATAAAAGCTTAATTATCTCGATAAATTCTGTGGGAAAACAAAAATATTCCATTACCGTGAAAAGGTAATCGTGGTTCACTCGGTCAAAGGCTTTTGCTTGATCTAGCGAAAGAAAGGCACCACTTATCTGTTTTACTGTCGCATACTCGAAGATATCTCGTGTTAAAGTTAAGTTTGCAAAAATGGATCGGCCTGGGACCGCACATGTTTGATAAGGGGATATTAACTTGGGGAGTGTGTGTTTGAGTCTGTTATTTAGTACAGCTGCTGCAATTTTATAATCTGCGTTTAGTAGGGTGATAGGACGCCACGATTGTGGGCAGTTCGGTTGGGCGCTTTCTTTGAGCAAGAGTACGATTCGCCCTTTCCCAAAGGAGGGGGGCTTTTTCCGTTCGCGTAAGATCATGTTGATCATGCGGCAGAGCGCTTCACCTACTTGCTCAAAGAAGGTGACATAAAAGCCGGTAGTTATGCCGTCGCATCCTGGGGCTGATGCGTGTGTCATATTTGTCATGGTGTTTTTGAGCTCCTCGAGTGTGACGTCGTCACAGAGGTGGATTCGTTCCAGTTGGTCAAGGTGC
The DNA here is from genome assembly GCF_050947875.1 of Dermacentor variabilis. Taxonomy (NCBI): domain Eukaryota; kingdom Metazoa; phylum Arthropoda; class Arachnida; order Ixodida; family Ixodidae; genus Dermacentor; species Dermacentor variabilis. The sequence goes on from NC_134578.1 coordinate 126,852,515, forward strand.
TGCAGCTTTTCACATAGTTTATCAAAAGTCCGTGCGTCTTTATTGGCTTCGATTTTATCTTCCCCGAACTGTTTTTCAAAGTGGTCTAGGAAAATATCTTGAATTGCTGTGGGTTCGTTTGTGGTTGTGCCATCCTCTCTTATCGCCTCTGTTATTATTTGTGGGGCGTGACTTCCTGCGCTATTAATGTTTTCTTCCGTAATGGCCTGTAGTGGGCATGGATCGTGCCGTACGCGGTTAGTGCGCTGTTCCATGAGGCTATCGTACTTCCTTTGTAGTATCTGCAAATACGAGCCGGTACAGGCAGTTAGGGTATCGGCTCGCTGGATGATCCGCATGCGTCTTAGCAATTCATTTAATTCGGCAGTGTATCTCCTGTGCCGCGCCTTGCCCTCGCTTTGTAGCGCCGCTTTCCATTTTTCCTGAAGATTCTCCCATGTTACTGGGGTCATGTCTGTCATTTGCTCGGTGATTGCACTTAATGTGTGTTTCAAGTTTTCTGTGCAGATGTCGTCCTGTAGTATGGCAGTGTCGAGTCGCCATCCTCCGGTACTCGCTGCCTGCCTTGGGAGGCCCCGTACCATACAGACCACTGGGAGGTGGTCGGTTTTTTTCTTCAGTAGCGTCGGGAGATTGGCTACCGTGCACGTTTCGAGTTTGGGGACGAGAAAGTCCGGGATGTATATCCTGTCGATTCTGCTCTTGGTGCGGGTGGAAATGCGGGTAGGTTCAAACTGGTCATCATGGAGGTAAACCCATGCGTCTGTGAGGTGCAAGTGACGGAGGATTTTGCTAAGCTCTTTTGAGTTATATGTTGATCCTCCTTGCCCTGGGCCCCTAATATCCCTCGTGGAGTTGATGACACAGTTGAAATCACCGATAAGGACATACGGCATATTTTCTAGGAGTAGCGGGTGGAGAGCCTTAAAAAAGGCGTTCGTGTCTGAACGCGTTGCCGGGGCATAGATGTTTACAAATCGTATTTTCCTGTCATCGATATGAATGTCTAACATCAGGGTCCGACCATGTGCTCCATAGAAGCAATGCGCCTGCCTTCGGAACCTGCCTGATACAAAAATGGCTCCGACGCCGCACGCTCGGGCGTTGGTTAATGAGAAGAAAGCGTCCACTTGAAAGTCTCGTTTAAAGACTGCCACGTCGAGCGGGGTCCTCAGATTGGCTTCTTGAATGAAGAGGAGGTCTAATCCTTCTGCCCTTGCGAAATTCATAATTTCGCGTTGCTTGGTTTTATCGCGGAAACCCCTGACGTTTAGTGACGCAAATTTAAGATAGGCCATTGGTTCCTGGCTCGTCCGGTAACTTAGGAGTTAGAAAAAGTAAAGAAAAAAGGCAGGGGCGAGGGGGGCACGATACGGGATGGCCCTTTCACTTCATTAGTGGAGCCTTTGTTTGTAACGGCCGTCCAATGGGCGGACTCCGATGCAGACATGTACGGGTGATCAGGAGGGGCCTATGGGAGTGGGTTTGTTCCACGCGCCTCTTTGCTGGGCGCGGTGTTCGCGACATGATAGTGGCGAGGGGGTTAGGCATACGCACGCACATGCACTGTCTTGTTCATCGCGCTTCCGAGCGTGTCGGAAGAAGAGAGGGGGAGGGAGGGGGTCTTTCTATCTGTTTTCCCGTTGCTTTCATGCGCTCCGGCTTGGCGCGCTTCGTATCGCGTTTACGGCGAGCGTGACATCACTGTGCGACTATAGTGGGGGGATTCCCCCGAGTGTTGTATTATCGGTGACGTCCATGTCACTTTCGCCCGCGTGCTTAGTTGTTTTTCGTGGCGGCGGGGAGCCCTTTCTCGGGATCTTGTGGGGCATTTTCGGTTCACCGTCGCTGCTTGTTTGCTCCTCTTTCACGCGTCTTTGAGTATCAGGGCTTGGCCGCTCTTTTGTGTGTTTTTTTTCTCCGCCACCCCTTCTACCAGATCTGGACCTGTGCCTTTGCTGGGTTGGTGCCTGTGAACTTGTAGCCAGTGTCGTTGGGGCGCGGCCGCTCCGTCCTTTCAGTGTGCACTTGCCGGTTGGGTTTTCTTCGCCCTGCTTCGGTGGTTCTTTTAAGGGAGGGGGTGGGGGTTCTGTCTTCGGTCCCCCAGTAGGTAAACCGGCATTCTGTTTTTGTGGTACCTCAGTGGAGAGCTTTTCTTTCTGTGTTCTATCCTAAGGAATAGCGTACCGCCCGCTGCTGACGATCGGGGAATCTTCAAAATTGTTGCTTCGCCCAGGGGGGGGTTGTTTGGGGTCGTTTGATTTTTCTTTCCCGCCTTCGCTCTCTGTGTCTGCCGTTTGTTGTGCCGATTGCGGCTCGCTGGTTTCCCTCGCGCTATCTGTCTCCGTGGCGGCTAGGCTGCGGGGCGCGTCGTCTTTCGTTCCCTTATCTTGGTTTTGTTCGTGAAGGGCGCTTTGCGATAGCCGGTCTGTGGGATCTGCGCTTATGTCGCTATCGCTCGTCTGGGTGCTTTCCGCGCCCAGCCAGAAATCGTGCGTTCTTTTGGGGGGAGGGCCTAGGTTGCTCGGTTGGAGAACTTGTAAGCGAGGCGTAGGACTTCCTGCTATCGGCGGGAAGTCCTGGTTCAGTTGTGCGTTTCTTGTCTGCCCTTGCTCGGTGGGCGTATGTCGCCCGACAACACCCGCATAGGTTCTGGGGTATGCCTTTCCGCGAAAGCATGCTTTGGTTCCATGACTGCCTCCGCATTTGTGGCACTCTTCTTCACAGCCCTCGGTTGCATGGCCAAAAATGCCGCAGCGTTTGCAGTACTGTGCAGTGCATACTGTGGCCATGTGGCTGTCAGCACCGCAGCTCGCACAAACGCGCCTCATACCTCGGTATTCGCACATTATTCGACAGCCATGAACCGTTAAAAAATTTGGGATCGGCCTGCTCATTTCGATTCGTACCACACGAACCCCATTGAGCTTACTTTGGCGGTTAGCCACCCTTGCAAAGGCAACACTCTTAATTTTCCCGTAGGGCTGCAGAGCAAGCGCTAAAGTATCAGCAGACATGTAAATCGGGTATCTGTACACGTTGACAAAGGTGACTGGCGGGCCGACAGCGTCTACAGGTATTTTAGTGTGGTTCACATGGAAGCCTTCGGCCACCATAAGCTTGGTCGCCTGTGCGGCGGTTCTTGTACAGACTAGAAACTTCGAGCCACCCATGTGCTGTAGAGCTAGGACGCTGTCGTCCCCCGCAGTCACCTCGATGGCATCAATCAAATCATCAACGGATACATCGCCCTCAGGGGCATCAAATGTAAAACAGTTCTCCCTCTGTGGGATCTCACAACTTGGGTCTGTCGCCTGGGCGGCGTGGCTGCCAGAAGCGTGGCCTCCGGGATTCATGGTGAAGGACTGGTTGCACTTGTGCTGTACAGCAGGCGCTGGAAGCGTCGCTGTACTCTGGTTGAAGGTAGGCTCAGCAGGTGGCGCTGGCTCCACTGGGTTCAGGGGGGTTGGCCGGCGGCTCGACAGGGGGCGCTCGCAGAGGCGCTGGCTCCCGGGAACATGGGCCGCTCGGTGCGGGAGGGGAGGCCCACCGGGTTGCTCCGCTGCTCAGCAGATGGCGCTCGGGCAGGCAGGTGGGCAGGCTGGCGGGGTGCTCCTGGTTGATGGGCTCTCGTAGACTCCTGGAGGTCCGCCGTAGTCCGACGCGGCCTCCGGGATGGCTGTGACGACGCTTGACGAAGTCTTCTCGGCCTGGGGCAGCGTTCTTAGCCAAAAGGCCGAGAAGCGATGTCCTTCACTTCACTCCATTGTACTACTGCCTTGTGGGCGCCCTGCCGACATTGGTAACCTCAGCAACAGCGTGGGCAATTTTCTAAATTTCAGCCTGTCTAGAGACTCTATGCTCTCTATCTGAGGAATAAACTCGCGACGCCTCAGTCTTTCGCTGTTAACGAAACGTTGTCGCGTAGAAACGAGACCCGAGTGCAAGCTTGTTTGTAAGGCCAAACCAACGACGGCAACCTCGTAGAAAACGGAGCAGGCGAGCGGAAAACACGCGCAAGGGGAATGCTTACTTCCGTCTGAATGCGGCCGCTCGAGGTGACTTTCTTTGAGGCCTTCGTTTCAAGCCCGTGCGCAAGTGTAATATAGCACGCGCATTTCCTTCATTTCTTTTTATTTACCGCAAGGCCCACTGAAAATTTTGATACGGCACAGGCCGGGACGGATCGCAACGTGTAGAATCGACCGGCAGAATTAAGTAGCGTGCGCCATGTACGAAGACGAGCAACATAGAAGTGAATGAAAAAAAAATAAATATAGAAAAGACTGCGCACTCCTTCCAACCGGAAACAGAGGGGGCAGAAGAATCGCCATGTGAAGCACAGGTATTGTATGTTAAAAAAAGTGCTACCTCATAATCTTAACCACTATCGCGCGCGCGCGTGTGTGTATATGTATATATACACACATACATATATACATACATACATATATATATATATATATATATATATATATATATATATATATATATATATATATATATATATATATATATATATATATACACACACACACACACACACACACATACACACATGCTAGCATAGCTTAAACGCAGCTTTGAAGCTCAGCCTTACACAAGAAGAAAGCACCACCCCTTTCGCAATCCCCATTTGAACCATTTAAGTGAGAAACGTGAGTACAGCCAGGTCGTTCGAAACTGGCGCGAAAACGCATTGGCGCCATCTGTGTACGGAACTAGGAAAACCTACGGACTTCGCCATACAGAAAGAAAGGTAGATGGCGCGAGCGAACTAGAGCCAGTGAGTAATGGCAGAAACGTCTTGGGAAGAGAGAAAAAGAACACGCAAAGGTTGTTGGCTTGTGGCAGCATTCTATTTTACAGCGAGTAAAGAGCATAGCAGCTTCTAAAGGAGCAGCTAAAGAAAGAAGAACGTGAGAGAGGGAGACAAACAGGCGTGTTTCCTTAGAATGCAGAGCATGCAGCACACACAATCAAGTGCCAAAGAGACCGGGAAAGCAGATGGCGCGAAGGCGTATGTCGTCAAAGCTTGAAAGCAATTTATAAACTACAAGGCGCGCCGAAGTCAACCTACTCTCATCAGGTTGCTCCCGCCTCCAATTGCATTTAAATTAAAATTACAGTCGCCTCAAAGGCAGAGAGAGAGAGAGAGAGAGAGAGAGAGAAAATAAATACACTCGCTTCGTGCAGCTGCACCCGTTCAAATTTTACAGCAAGAGCACTCCCGAAAGCGCAAAGCCCGCTGCTGCCTGGCCGGAATGCGCTCGCTTCAGGAAATCGCCGTGCTTGCCTCGGCAACCAAGAGGTGTCGCTTGGCACACTGCTGCATTGTAGCACACCGGGAACCGTGCAGACGTCGGCGATCGCCTCGACATCGCTGCGAGCGCTCGAAGAGACAAAGTCCGAAACGACGTCAGCCGGGGCGGCGGGAGCTCGATACCCTTCACGAAACTTCTGCGTGTACACCGCCGAACGGCCACGACGGAATCGCTGGCATCCTGCTCGCAGCTGCATTGTGTCGCGCCGGGAATCGTGGAAACACCACGCAGACGTCGGCGTCGGCCCCGACATGGCTTCGAGCGCTCCAAGAGACAAAGTCCGAAACGACGTCAGCCGGGGCGTCGAGCACGCCGCCCGCGCTGGTCGCACTCGTGCTCGGAAATGGCGAAGGGGACCGCGCTAGCGTGCCTTGAATCGGTGAGCGGCGGTACCGCGGCGATCGCGAGAGCTCGTATCAGCCGCGCCAAAGCGAAATATTGGCGCTCGGCTCGGCGCAGTACGCCGCCTCGTCGCACGAGTACGGCCCCATGGAGGTCTGGCCACTAATGCTGCTACTATAAGGGGCCATACGGTCCCGGCTGACGTTGTACCGCAGTGCGATTTTCGGCTTGCGCGTCTTCGTAGTTGTTTCCGCGCACTGCTGCGGAGTCGAGAATCGTGCCCAGGCACGGCTACGCGAGCGCTCGAAGCGACAGAAGTCCGAAACCACGTGAGCCGGGCCGGCGGGAGCTCGACGCTTTCACGCAACTTTGGCGTACAAGCCGCTGCACGGCCACTACTCAGTCGGCGCCGCCGTGCAGAGGGCTGCACTATAACACACCGGGAACCGGGAGAGAACCGGCCGGGCGTCGTCGTCGGCCCCGCGACGTTGGCGCGAGCGCTCGAAGAGACACAGTCCCAAACGATGTCAGCCGGGGCGTCGAGCACGCCGCCCGCGCTGGTCGCACTCGTGCTCGGAAATGGCGAAGGGGCCGGGCTAGCTTTCCTCGAATCGATCGGCCGGGGGCCGCCCCGTAGGGGGACCGAAAGGCGATCGTTCAGGAAACGGCACTGGCCATTCGCGAGAAATTGCCGTTCGCGCATTCGATGGACGCGCTGCAGTTTCACGACTTCGGCATGGTGCCGCCGACGTAAGCTTTCAATCTTGCTCGCGGCGTTACGAGGCGGTACGATTTCCGCCAAACGCTCGTCGAAAGCGCCACGAGTACGGCCCCATGGAGGTTTGGGTACTTATCGCTGCTATTATATGGGGGTCCCAGAGAGCAGTCGCCCCCAAAGCGACCTGGGTGTTTGATGTGCGGCGGGCTTCGTGCCCGTCAAGCGTGTCCCCGGTATCGCTCCCGTGGATCCCACAGCTGACGTCTGCAGCCTCATCCGCTTGATGCGTTAGGGGCTGGTTGTCGGACGACGCTTTTTCCACGATATCGAGGTGTGTTCCCCATCGTCCTCGGACGAGTCAAATACGAAAGCGCCGAAGGCGCGGGCGTGACCCGTCGCCTGGCGGCTTTGCCGTCTCGGCTACGTTGCAAGTGTCGGTCGGTCCACCAGTGCTGCGGGCTCGAGAGAAACCGCAAGCCGCGATCGAGTTGACACAACCAGTCTATCGAGAATGTTGCGTGCTTCTTGCCGCGTGGCGATACCCGGCCCTGCGGGGAGGGCGCCGTAGCGAGCTCGAACGCCGTCGTCTCGGACTGTGCAAAGTGCTACACTTTGCGAGAACGAAGCGTGTTGGGGCGCCTGAAGGTGGCCTCGGCATCGCAAAAACGGCGTCCGGCCTGCTTGAAAGGCTGGACGCGCAGTTGAACGATTACCTGGTTGATCCTGCCAGTAATCATATGCTTGTCTCAAAGATTAAGCCATGCATGTCTAAGTACATGCCGAAATAAGGCGAAACCGCGAAGGGCTCATTAAATCAGTTATGGTTCCTTAGATCGTTTCTTCCTACTTGGATAACTGTGGCAATTCTAGAGCTAATACATGCAGTGAGCCTGAAGCCCTTTGGGCGACGGGTGCTTTTATTAGACCAAGATCGATCGGGTTTCGGCCCGTATTGTGTGGTGACTCTGGATAACTTTGTGCTGATCGCATGGCCACGAGCCGGCGACGTTTCTTTCAAGTGTCTGCCTTATCAACTTTCGATGGTAGGTTACTTGCTTACCATGGTTGTTACGGGTAACGGAGAATCAGGGTTCGATTCCGGAGAGGGAGCCTGAGAAACGGCTACCACATCCAAGGAAGGCAGCAGGCGCGCAAATTACCCACTCCCGGCACGGGGAGGTAGTGACGAAAAATAACAATACGGGACTCTTTTGAGGCCCCGTAATTGAAATGAGTACACTCTAAATCCTTTAACGAGGATCAATTGGAGGGCAAGTCTGGTGCCAGCAGCCGCGGTAATTCCAGCTCCAATAGCGTATACTAAAGCTGCTGCGGTTAAAAAGCTCGTAGTTGGATCTCAGTTCCAGACGAGTAGTGCATCTACCCGATGCGACGGCTCGGACTGAACATCATGCCGGTCCTTTCTTGGTGCACTTCATTGTGTGCCTCGAGAAGGCCGGTGCTTTTACTTTGAAAAAATTAGAGTGCTCAACGCAGGCGAGTCGCCTGAATAAACTTGCATGGAATAATAGAACAAGACCTCGTTTCTGTTCTGTTGGTTTTTGGAATACGAGGTAATGATTAAGAGGGACAGACGGGGGCATTCGTATTGCGGCGCTAGAGGTGAAATTCTTGGACCGTCGCAAGACGAACTACTGCGAAAGCATTTGCCAAGAATGTTTTCTTTGATCAAGAACGAAAGTCAGAGGTTCGAAGGCGATCAGATACCGCCCTAGTTCTGACCATAAACGATGCCAACCAGCGATCCGCCTGAGTTACTCAAATGACTCGGCGGGCAGCTTCCGGGAAACCAAAGTGTTTGGGTTCCGGGGGAAGTATGGTTGCAAAGCTGAAACTTAAAGGAATTGACGGAAGGGCACCACCAGGAGTGGAGCCTGCGGCTTAATTTGACTCAACACGGGAAAACTTACCCGGCCCGGACACTGGGAGGATTGACAGATTGAGAGCTCTTTCTTGATTCGGTGGATGGTGGTGCATGGCCGTTCTTAGTTGGTGGAGCGATTTGTCTGGTTAATTCCGATAACGAACGAGACTCTAGCCTATTAAATAGGTGCGGGGTTCCCAGCACCTTACAACCTTCTTAGAGGGACAAGCGGCTCCTAGCCGCACGAAACAGAGCAATAACAGGTCTGTGATGCCCTTAGATGTCCGGGGCCGCACGCGCGCTACATTGAAGGAAGCAGCGTGTCTTTATCCCTGTCTGAAAAGACTGGGTAACCCGTGGAACTTCTTTCGTGATTGGGATAGGGGCTTGCAATTGTTCCCCTTGAACGAGGAATTCCCAGTAAGCGCGAGTCATAAGCTCGCGTTGATTACGTCCCTGCCCTTTGTACACACCGCCCGTCGCTACTACCGATTGAATGATTTAGTGAGGTCTTCGGACCGATGTCCGGCGCGGCCTTTCGGTTGCGCCGGTCTGTTGGAAAGATGACCAAACTTGATCATTTAGAGGAAGTAAAAGTCGTAACAAGGTTTCCGTAGGTGAACCTGCGGAAGGATCATTACCGGATTGTGAAGGGTGACGAGCGCCATTGTTTCAACCCCGTGTGGGTGAAGCAGCTCGCTGCGCCCGACGCTTTCCGCCGCTGGCCCCGCTTGGACGCGGGGACGGCTATACCCGAACATGCCGGGGACTGCCTGAATTTTGAGGGGCGCCCCGTGCGAAATTTGTTGCGCCCAGTGGACGCAGGCTGCAACCTTGGACGGTTGGCTTGGCCGCGCCCGCGGGTAGAAACGGCGTAACGCACAATGGGTGGGCTTTCTGTCCGCCTCGGCGCTCTTGCGCGGAAGGGGAGTAAGACGACCCGACCTGCTGCTTTGCCCAGTACGAGGGGAACGGCGAAGCGTGCGGTCGGTCAAGGAACTGACGGTCGAGAGCTGCTGCCGCTTAGTACACACGGAACCGTGGTGCGAGCGCTCTCCCGTCCTCCGCGGCAAACGCTGCCGAGTCTGAAAAGGCTGGCGGCTGCCGGTCGCTTCCTGCGGCGAGTATGGAGTAACGACCAGACTTTGTTGCTGCCCAAGTACTAAAGGAACGGTGTGGCGCTCGGTCGGTCATGGAAGTGGCGGTATGAGGGTGCGGCTGCCAAGTACGGAAGGAACCGTGGCCTAAAGCGCTCTCCCGTCCTCCGCGGCAAATGCTGCCGAGCCCGACAGGGCCGGCGGCTGCCGGTCGGCTCCTGCTCGTGACGCGCGAGGTGTCCGAGATCGCGGTTCAATGCGACGACGTCTGCAGGCTATTTGCCCGCCGCCGAGGGAAAGGCGGCGTTGCTGCGAAGTACCGAAGGAAACGCGGCTTTGCTACGTCGGAAGCGTTCTGCGGTTAGCGGACTTGTGCGCTTTGGGAAGGCGCCGCACGTCGAAAGAGGAAATGTACGGACAGACGAGGGACCGTAGTCCCGGATTCGAACGCACTTGCGGCCAAGCACCTTGCTGGCTTCGTCTTCCGCCTCAAGTAGACTTGTGGCTCCGGCGCAGAAAGCCCCTCCCTGGCACTGGCCGAGTGGTTTTGGAGAGCTGCGCGAGTACGCACGCCGAAAGAGCACACGCCGAAAGGCGCTCTTCGAAACCACACAGAGGGAGACGCCACGTGCCTGAAACCCTGGTTGTACTGTACTGAATTGAACAAACTATTTTTCACGACTCTAAGCGGTGGATCACTCGGTTCTCGGGTCGATGAAGAACGCAGCCAGCTGCGAGACTTGGTGTGAATTGCAGGACACACTGAGCACTGATTCTTTGAACGCACATTGCGGCCTTGGGTCTTCCCTTGGCTTCGTCTGTCTGAGGGTCGGATCACATATCAAGAGAGCCTTCGGCGCACAGGGAAGGTGCGTCCGTCGACTCGTTTTGACCGCGTCGGTATCATGGACAGTACGTTGAGCGCTAATGCCACGCGCCAGCGACCTCACAAAGAAGGAGACGGTGGCGAGCCGTTGTGCCAAATCTTCGAAGAGACGGAAACGAGGCATTATATTCTACTGCAGCGCGACGTGTGCGCGCCTCTAGCAAGACCGCCGCAGGATGGTGTCGGATACCTGCAGGGAAAGAGCGGTCCAAGCGCGAGGTGCCAACGTCCGTTGCCATGTAGCGCGCACGTTTGCGAGAGAGTCGGAAGCGATCGCAATCTGCGTTGTTTGCCTTCGGAGTACGTCGAGCTCCAGAGCTGGTCGCTCGTTCGTGTCACCGCAGCTGTGTGGGCACCCCTTCCGGGCTTCGTCGCAGGAATCTGAAGATTCTTTGCGAGGAGCGGGGAGGAGAAGGGCGTGCCCCCGAAAGCGGTTCGACGCGATAGCGCCGTCTGCGAGCGAGAAGAGCACGGCACGGCGCAGAAATTGCCGCGAAACGGAAAATGTCTCCTTCGAGAGCGTTGGCCGAGCTGACGCGTTCCGTCGTAGTCCGCCGTCGGTCCAAGTGCTTCGCAGTCTCTGTCCCCTAAAGACTGGGCCACTCCAGTTGGGGCAGGGGCGACGCTACACGAGACGATGCCCCCCGCCAGGTTTTAGTCGTCCCTGCGGCGCCTGCTGAAGCGGCGCGCTGCTAAGGCGATCTTTGCCTCGGTGGTGTTTGGGCTTCAGACACGGTCGCTTACCATGCAACTGCTCGTGCGCCGCACGCGTGCAGGCGGTTCACCGCCTGCCAGCCTCGTCTATAAGTAGCTCCGTGTTGGGCGAAGGACGTGGTAGGGCGTCGTACTCGGTTGGCGCTGGGTTTTCGAACGTGTCGAGTCCTTTTCGACATACCGCTCGTATGACGCACGCGCGCAGGCGTTGTGCCGCCTGCCAGCCTCGTCCGCAAGGACGTGGCAGGGCGTCGTACTCGGTCGTGCCGGAATGGGCGAAAGCGATGTATCCGTTGTCGACCTTAGATCAGGCGAGACAACCCGCTGAATTTAAGCATATCACAAAGCGGAGGAAAAGAAACCAACAGGGATTCCCCGAGTAGCTGCGAGCGAAACGGGACCGAGCCCAGCACCGAATCCCCCGTCCTTGCAGGCGGTCGGGAAATGTGGTGTATGGGAGGCGACGTTCTCGGGTGTTTGCGACGGTGCAAGTCGCCCTGACAGGGGCTTGTCCCAGAGTGGGTGCCAGGCCCGTCTCCGCCGTTGCGCGCCCGGGATGAAGCCTCCCGTGAGTCGGGTTGCTTGAGAGTGCAGCCCTAAGTGGGTGGTAAACTCCATCTAAGGCTAAATACGACCGAGAGACCGATAGTTCACAAGTACCGTGAGGGAAAGTTGAAAAGAACTTTGAAGAGAGAGTTCAAGAGTACGTGAAACCGCTTAGAGTAAAACGGGTGGGCCGTCGAAGCTCGAAAGCGGTGGGATTCAGTCTCCGGAAGACCGCGGAGCCGGCGGCGTCGGGTAAACGGCCCCCTTTGGGGGGCTGTTCCGGCTGCTGGCACGCAGACGCGGTCTCCAGGGTGCGCACTTCCCACCGCCGGTAGAACGCCGCGACGGACGCGGGTCAATGGGAAAAGCACGACTTTGAGTCCGGCTATGGAGGTGACCTGCCCGTCCCTTCGGGGACGGCTCGCGGGAGTTATACCTCGCCGTGCACGAGAAGTTCGTCACCCCGTCCAGGCCCCATGGGCTTCTCCCGGCTGTCGGGAGGCCCGAAAGATGACTCCCTCCGGAAACGGAGCGGAGAACCCGCTGGGCAAGCTTGTCGTCTCCTGTCGTCCGGGTTGGTCCCGTGGCGGCGGGTTGGCCGGCGAGAAGCCGCTGCGAGCGGGGCGATTCTCCCGCGGAGGCGCTATCGTGGTTTGCGGCGAGTAGGCCGGTAACCCACCCGACCCGTCTTGAAACACGGACCCAGGAGTCTAACATGTGCGCGAGTCAATGGGTCTCTCGAAACCCAATGGCGCAATGAAACGTGAAGGCCCCTTGCGGGCTGCGTTGCGATCCCGGACCGCACAGGGGTCCGAAAAAGGGAGCAGCGACGGCCCGTCCCAGGCGCTCACTTGTCGCCGGGGTGGAGCGAGAGCGCACACGTTGGCACCCGAAAGATGGTGAACTATGCCCGGGCAGGACGAGGCCAGAGGAAACTCTGGTGGAGGTCCGAAGCGATTCTGACGTGCAAATCGATCGTCCGACCTGGGTATAGGGGCGAAAGACCAATCGAACCATCTAGTAGCTGGTTCCCTCCGAAGTTTCCCTCAGGATAGCTGGCGCTCGATGGGAGAGCAGTCACACCTGGTAAAGCGAATGATTAGAGGCATTGGGGTCGAAACGTCCTCCACCTATTCTCAAACTTTCAATGGGTGTACGGGAGGCCTTCTGGGTTGAGGCCTCCCGCTGCGATGGGAGTGCCAAGTGGGCCACTTTTGGTGAGCAGAACTGGCGCTGTGGGATGAACCAAACGCCGGGGTAAGGCGCCCGAGTCTGGACGCTCATGAGAACCCATGAAGGGTGTTGGTTGCTTAAGACAGCAGGACGGTGGCCATGGAAGTCGGAATCCGCTAAGGAGTGTGTAACAACTCACCTGCCGAAGCAACTAGCCCCGAAAATGGATGGCGCTCTAGCGTCGCGCCTATCCCCGGCCGTCGCCGGCAGAAAAGCACGAAATGTGGGGGTGCTAAGCCGCGACGAGTAGGAGGGCCGCAGCGGTGGGCGTTGAAGGTGTCGGGCGTGAGCCCGCCTGGAGCCGCCGCTGGTGCAGATCTTGGTGGTAGTAGCAAATACTCAAGTGAGAACCTTGAGGACTGAAGTGGAGAAGGGTTCCATGTGAACAGCAGTTGAACATGGGTCAGTCGGTCCTTAGGGAAAGGAGAAATCCTTTCAGAAGCGGGCGCGTTTGTGCAGCTCAGTCTGTGAATCGGAGACGCCCCGCTGCAACCAAAAGGGAATCGGGTTAACAGTCCCGAACCCGGCTACGGAGATCGGTCCTTCGGGACCCAGTGCGGCAACGCAAACCAGCTCGGAGACGCCGATGGGAGCCCCGGGAAGAGTTTTCTTTTCTCTGTAAGGAGATCGAGTCCCTGGAATGGGTTCACCCCGAGATAGGGACGGTGGCTCCGTAGAGCAGTGCGGCTCTTGCGCTGTCCGGTGCGCTCCTGTCGGCCCTTGAAAATCCGAGTGAGGGAGTGTGATTTTCGTGCCGGACCGTACCCACATCCGCAGCAGGTCTCCAAGGTGAACAGCCTCTAGTCGATAGACCAATGTAGGTAAGGGAAGTCGGCAAAAAGGATCCGTAACCTTGGGAAAAGGATTGGCTCTGAGGGCTGAGCCGGTCGGGCTGGGGTCCAGAAGCAGGAACGGCACTGCACCGGGACTGGGCGAGGCTCGCCGCCGTAAAAAGCGGCGCGGCCGAGCCCGGACCAGCGTCGGGACCTTCCTGTGGAAAGCCACAGCTGTGCATTTTCCGTGGGCTTCGCGCCTGAGGTTCTTGCTTCGGCCGGCAGAAAACAGCCAACTCAGAACTGGCACGGACCGGGGGAATCCGACTGTCTAATTAAAACAAAGCATTGCGAGGGCCGTTGACGGTGCTGACGCAATGTGATTTCTGCCCAGAACTCTCTTATGACGCTTGAAGTGTGTGGCAATGTACAGTGCCATGGCTGGTCCATGCCGGAGACTTGTGGCGAGTCCCTGTAACCTATCGCCTGGGGGCAAGGCGTCGATCGTGTCACTCACGAATGATGTCGGCCGTTTCCTCTACCAACCGACTTACATCGAGGACAGTCACCAGGGTAAAGTTCACCAGGGCACTCCCAATCGGTGAATGCAGACCAATGTCTGAAATGGCCGGGGGTTGCTGCGGACCCTTGTAATCCAGCTATGGAGGCCTCAGCATGGAATGATGTCCCTGGCTCAGACTGTCGTGGCAGAAGACCGGCCGGGGGTTGTGGCGGACCTCTGTAAGCCTGCGTCGAGGCGGCGGTAGCATGGAATGAGTGACTGATTGAGCTCAGACTGTAGTGGCAGTAGACCGGCCGGGGGTTGTGGCGGACCTCTGTAAGCCTGCATCAGGGCGGCGGTAGCATGGCATGAGCATTTCCCAGACCAGCCTGAAGTGGCCGGGGGGCTTGGCAAACCCCTGTGATCCAGCTACATGGAGGCCTCAGCACGGAATGGCGTCTTTGAGTGAGTTCAATGAGAGTCCAAACTGTACTGTTAGGGCCGGGGGTTGGTTGCGCGCCCCTGTAATCCAGTCTAATGGAGGCCACAGTGCGGAAGTCGATTCATCTCGTAAGTCGGTCAGGGAAAAGGCCGGAGACCATTCATGGTCCAGGGGTGCCTGAACGATGCGGATTGTGGCGTGTCCGTGTAATCCAGCCCAGGGGGAGTCGCGGCCTCTGGACGTGAGCTCTCCCCACCTCCACGGGGTGCACCACGGGCAACGTGCGGGTGGCTTCGGATGCCCGCACGGCTAAGCGGGGGAGCTCGTGCTGCGAGCCTGGAGTCGGAGGGCTGCAGCAGCAGGGGGGCAATAAAAGCGGAACCAATGATGTATTGGCGCCCAGCAAATGCGCGTGGGTCGTCTAACCCCCCTGCAATCCCGGTGCAGGGGATGTGCCTTGGTGGCAGAACTGGACATCTCTGCATGAGCGGTGGAGGACGGTCTTGTGAGCCGACCGAAACCGCCAGTGGTGGCATAATGCTACTGCGAACCGTTTGGGGCGGTTGCATGGTGCTGTGGCTGCGCCCGAACAATCGGGTGAGATTCACCCATGGGAAACGGCGCTGTCGGGACGTACGCCCCATGTCTGACCCGGGGGGCGTCCCTGTGGTCTATGCGGCCAACCCAACACCTAAATGCAGACTGTGAAATTGGTGAACCCTGCACCGGAGGTGACGAGGGGCTGCCGGATTAACGATCTGGACACTGCGGTTTTTCGAATAGCGTGTCTATTCTGTTGAGGCCTGGACAATTCTGGGCCCAACTAAGTGCAGGATTCTTTCCTGGTACAAACAGGTCGCCGGTAGCCCGGCTATCCCACCTCGACCATCATGGGGTGGAAACTAGAAGGAATAGCCAAATGCCTCGTCATCTAATTAGTGACGCGCATGAATGGATTAACGAGATTCCCACTGTCCCTATCTACTATCTAGCGAAACCACAGCCAAGGGAACGGGCTTGGCAAAATCAGCGGGGAAAGAAGACCCTGTTGAGCTTGACTCTAGTCTGACTCTGTGAAGAGACATGAGAGGTGTAGCATAAGTGGGAGGTCACGGGATACGGCCTCGTTTCGGCGGGGTCCTCGTGGCCGCCAGTGAAATACCACTACTCTCATCGTTTCTTTACTTACTCGGTGGAGTGGGAAGCGGACCATTGAGTTGTCCACGCTTCTAGCGCCAAGCGATGGGCCCCCGGTCTCCCTTCGGGGCGGTGCCGAGCGCGCACGAGCGCGCTCGGCAAGTGCTCGGCTGGCCGGCTACATCGGGCTCCTGCGTTTTTCATCAAAAACAAGGTATTTTCGATTGGCCATGTCTAAATTGTAGTTGGGGTTATTTTTGAACGAGTAGGGACCACATTCGTTGCAAAAACCGGGCGGGAAAAGATTTATTTTTGCTTTTATTCGCGATCTCTTTGCCGCCGGGTATTGGGCCCAAGATGGCCTGGGCTCATACCCGCTGAGCCCCGGCCATGCCGAGTAAGCGCAAAGGCAAGAACGCGTCGCCGTCCCACTCCCCCCCGCGGCCTTCGGCCGCCGGGGAGTCGCCCCGCTCGCGGGGTTCCGATTTTTCGGAGGACGGCGACGCGGTTATCGCGCGCTTTTGTACTCTCGTTGATCAGTTGCCGGCTGTGGAAGAAGATGGTCCCCCGACCGCCGGTACAGACAAGGATGAGGTGCTGTCCTCGGTTTCCGAGAAGTCTGCCGTTGTGTCTGTGGCGGCGGCGCCTCCCGGGGACGCCGCGACCCGGGCGCTGAACCGGATGTACGAGATCGAGCGCGCGGTCCTCGAGTGGATCAACCTGCCGGCCAACCGCATCTCTGTGGAGTCACGGTGTTTCCTTACGACCAAGATCTTGCAGGCGACCGCCGCTTGCGCGGCGATGCGGACACAGGCGGCCAGGGAGGAAGGTAGGGTCCTCACATTGCAGGACCAACTCGCCGAGGTGCGGCGGGAGGCGGCTGAGCTGCAGGGGCGCCTGGCGGCTGCTGAGGCTCGGCTGGAGGGAAACGTGGCCTCGATGGCTGGCCCGGGGTTCGCCGGTCGCGGCCCTGCCGCGCCCGCGGGTGGCGTTCCCGCGCCCCCGGGCGCTGACGGCTCGGTGGGGGCGCCCGCCGGACGAATGGATTACGCGTCCGCTTTGCGGGCGGGCTTAGCGCCCTCTGCCGGCGCGGCCCGCGGCGGATCTGGTGGTGCTGCGGCGGCGGACGCCGAGGCGGGGTTTCCCGGCGCGCTGCACAAACACGTCGCATTCTTGACGCCGGTTTCGCCGACCGCGACAGCGGCGCGGGACGTGCTCCGCCTGGTGAAGACCAACATAGACCCGCACGCCAAGAACATCAGGGACGTGACGATTCATCCGACGAGGTACGGGCTGACCGTGTTTACTAACAACGACCAGTCTATAGCCAACCTAGAGCACGCGATAGTTGCCAATCCGGTCACGCGCACGTCCCTCATCATGCGCGTAGCTGAACAACGTAATCCTTGCGTCAAATTTACGGGAGTCGATCCCGATATCGGCCCGGACGATTTCTTGCGCGCGCTGAACGAGCGCAACGAGGGTCTCGATCTTGACCTCGACAGATGCAAGGTGCGCATAACGTTTGGGGAGAGAGCGGGCACGCGGTCGTACGTGGCCGAACTTGACCCGGCTGGGTTCAGGAGAGTCATGGCGCGACCACGTCTGACGCTGGGATGGACGTCGGTGCGCGCCCGCGAAGATCTGCACGTGCCCACGTGTACGTTTTGTGCGACATATGGGCATGGGCGCACGACGTGCCCTCATAAAGCGGACCCGAGTAAAGCGCGCTGCATGAAATGCGGCTGCAACCATCTAGCCGTCACCTGCAAGGTGAAAATGGGCGACGCTGGGGTACGATGCTCGGAATGTGACAGGGCGGGCCTCGGCGGCGCGCCCCACCCGACAGGGTTTCCCGAATGTCCCGTGCTCGTGGGAAAGGTGGCGCGCCTCAGAGCGCGCACCAACTATGGCGATCCGGGATAGTAGGAGCGCCGCTCGGCGGGGGTTCCGGGGTGGGGGACGCGTCTGAGCTCTGGTGAGCGTCGCGGGATCTTCAGCTTGATCGGTGTCGCGCAGTGACCGGTAGCCTCTAATCTGTCACTCAACTTGGATGTGTCTCCAATAGATGATGGGGTCTATCTATTTACACGCGACGTTTTTCGCGTCGGGGACCCGTGCACCTCAGTCATTTGTGCCGCTCAGGCTGTCAGAACCACCTCCCGGCATCTTCCGGCCCTGTCGCGGGGCCCGTCGTGCTACAGGACGAGCTATGGCAGAGTTCTCACACGCCCACTGTGACAATGAGCTCAACCTAGTTTGTCCGCGTTGTTCGGGCTTTGCGGAACGCCTCCCGACGCCTTCAGCCCTGC
>NC_134578.1:126875425-126882925 GCF_050947875.1 Dermacentor variabilis
TTGTCTTTGATTGCCATTCAAATCTTAAGACCGCGTGTAGAAAGTGTTCCGGCTTATATTCGGCAAATCAAAATGAACGGCTAAAATTAGTCTATCCCATTAGGTTTCATGCGGGAGATCACGCGAAAGGCAGCCATTCTTCTTTACATGGTTTCTCTCTTTTGCGCTGTCATTTGCGCATGCAAATTTCTTCGTACGGGAATTTTATGAAGCGAAGGCAGCTACAGACCGTTTTCATTGTTTCGTTCATGTTCGTAGGCGCAAATTTTCAAACCTAGTGCTTGGAGGAACATTTCCGCTGCTCTAGAAGGGCATGACAGTGCCCGCTCTTTCATTTCTCCAATCGCTCGCAAACACATTGCATTGCTAGCCTACAGCGGCAATACAAAGTGACGTTTCACCATGCACGTCGAAGTTGATTACCAGTACCGCGCCAGCGTCGACTGGCCGCCGAAGCGACGAGCTCAGCAGCGCATGCGCAAGGGCCGACACCACCCCAACCGAGCTTCCGTGCTTATCGGAGAGAGCAGGTGCGCGTCTGAGTATCTGAGCTTAAAAAAAAAAAACTGTGCCCGAGGCAATGACAAAGGGAAGTGGTCGCGGTCGCTCTGAATCTTATCGTATTATAGAAAAGGCGGGTTGGCGGCGCTTCCTCGAGGGTCAAAACGTACAATCGTCCAACTAGCGCTCCCGGCGTCAAGTGGAGTGCATCCTTCTTCTTGGAACGGTTTGCAATTGACTGCTTGAATGTGCCGACCACGCGACACGCGTCGCGTATAGAGCCAACCGTTGGCAAGAACGCGTCTAGCGTAGCAGCAGAACCGATCGCGGTTGCGATAACCCATCGCTGGTAGCGAAAGAAAAAGACGAACGCACCCACACGCAGTTTGTAGCAATAACCGCACAAACCAATGTGGTTTTAAATGTAGCTTCGCAGGTCACAGTAGAAGGGCACTGAAACTTTCTCATAACGCACACCGCTGTAGTCCACAAAGAACAAAACGCACAAAATAGATCTGATACAGCCGCACTGCATTATTTCGTGTTTTCACTATATCATAACTTTCGTGTGCATCTCACGCAGGCCAAGGAGTAAAAGGCAAGAAAAAAAAGATGATACGCGATCCTAAGCTTTGACTTGGCTGCTGTGGCATTTATGTTCTCTAGGCGAACGCAATGCACAAACTGAACTCGAATTTCCAATAATGGAAGTTCGTATTTGGCGACATGGTTGTATTTTTGACTAATATTTGCGTTTTTCGCCCGTGCATGCGCTGCACTGCGCTACTCTTTGCCCCTTCAACGCGGCTTCACTGCAATGCAGAAGTGTTCTGCGTCAAGCCGAACCAACAGGCAAAATCGCGCCTAGCACATAGAGTTCCCCCCCCCCCCCAAAGCGGAAAAGAAAAGTAGCTTTATTTAAACGAGAAAGATGCCACGAGTGCCCCAACGGAAAGCTTTAAGGGTTACCGAAGGGTAACTGAGGGCGACGCAACGAGCTTTGGCAAGAACGACGATGGGTGTAGCGTCACGAGAGATAGGAATAGAGCAGATTGAGGGGCGTTCGAACAAACGCGAGTTAATGACACCTTAGTTTAAACCATGAAAAAAAGAAATGGGCATGCAATGGGGGGGGGGAAGATGGTCATTAAGGGTTACGGACTCAATTCCAAGAGAAGGGAAGCGTAGCAGGGGGTGGCAGAAAGTTGGGAGGGAAGATTAGATTAGGAAATGTGCAGGGACTACATGGCGACAATTAGCACGTGACCGGGGTACTTGGATACTTATGGGAGAGGCCTTTGCCCTGCACTGGGCGTAACCAGGTGGGGGAGGATGAAAAGGTAGCAACAGGTCTTCATAACATACAGGTTGGAAAGCTGGAGCACCTTTGAACCCTTGAATATATTTCGCAAGACTTGGCCACACGACAAGTTTGTTTTCGAGGCGTTCGCTCCCACTGCTGCGAAAATGTGCACACAACGGCTGCACAGTAGTTGCCAGAAAGCGGGCACTCTATTTTTCTTTCATAGGGAATCTTTCTTCCACTAGGGCAGCGGATTTTGGCAGGGCGAGCTTGCGTTGGCGCTGTGGTTTACGGATCCAAGCAATAGTGAACTCAAAAATCCAGTGTTGGCTTTGAGCGGGATTCACATTGGTTGCCGAACCCACGGCTAATCATACACCCCCCCCCCCCCCTCCCCGTCCTATAGTGGCTCATTACAGCAGACAGAAACATCGGATAAATAACAATCCTATTTCTTAGACATATAATTTGCCGATTCTCCCTCCTGGTTCTTTCTTTTGCTGTCATTTATTTTTCTCGAAGGCCGTAATAAGAAATTTGCTGGTGCGGCTGTCCCATTTGAGCGGCAAGAAGTGCGACGCTACACACAGGTGGAGTGGCCGTTTAATTACTCTCGTGGTCCGCGAACCGGCGTCGTTGCGTATGGTATAGGAATGGTGCGTGTGAAGTCAGTGCTCGCTTCGAGCTTGTGTTCTTCATTTTGATTGAATGAAGTCTCACCTAAGTGAGCGGGGGCGGATCCCGGAGGTAGTGCAATACCGGGCCGACCTGCGGCGGAGGTGAAGCAGGCTTCAAGCACTCCGCCAACTTCCAAAAATAGGTTTAATATCGTGGGTCCACATAGAACCCGTATCAGATATTAAGCTGATAAGAACAGATACTACAACAAGGGAAGGTTTTATTCCACCAACAACAAAAAGGCATGGTATCATAATTTCCAATACACAGTGTTCTCAATGCTATACATTTTGGAGTAATATTTGCGTGGTGAGCTCATTGCTCTCTGTACATCCAGTCTGCGCGTATCTTTACACAATTCTAGTGCTGGTCAATCAGTCGGAAGAGAGAAGAAGGCGGTCATTGAGAACAGGTAAGGCAGTAAACCTCGTTGAGTCTTTGTGGTACCGATGCTTATAACTGTTAGTGGCTGCCGTCGCAGCTTCTGTGACAGGACTGGGTGCTACATGTTGCCACAACTTGTGCGGTTGTATGTGGTGTGAAGGGGGGGGGGTTATTAATAAGGTGTTAAAGGTAGCGAGAGTTGTCTGTTTTTATAAATGAAAAATTTTGTATGCCACCGCCGGAGGAAGCTTTCCTCCCCGGTGGCGCCGATTTCTTCGTGCAGGTGGTTCCATAGAAGGAGGCTGATTTTCTGGAGGGTGGGGTATGCCGCCCTTACTGGCTTTCTCCGTGCTTCGGCAAGACATCTGCGTTTCCAAATGGCATACATGGTGCATGCCAGCACCAGGGTATCAAATCTGCTTTTTGTTTTCCTGTGGTGTAGCGGTGACCGTACGCCAAAAACCTTGGATACTAGCTGCCACACTATCTTGGCAGCTACACACTCAAAAAGGGCATGATCCATGGTTTCGATGTGCTTGCAGTTCGGGCAGTGATTATTTGGCACAATGCCCATTCGGTGTAACCTTTGGCGCGTTGGGAGGACTTTCCACTGTCTTTTAAGTTCAAAGTCTCGTACTTCCTTGGGAAGCCTCACGTTCCTTAGGAGGTTTCCTTTGACGTGTTCCAGTTTTGTCTGGTCTTCCACTGAGAGTTGCCTTAGCGTGAGGGTCTCATTAATGCGAGCGGGTGAGGCGGCATCAATGTTTACGTCCGGGGCTTCTGTTGCTAACATGGCCTTGGTGTTTATGGCGGCCTTATAAAATTTGGAGGGGGATTCGGCGAGTGGTCCTGGGACTCCGTTATGGCCTACAATACTGCGGTACGTGCTGTTCCAGTATTTGATTAGGCTCTTGCCTACGCAGTTGGTCGAGTTGACGAGGAAGCGTGCCGTTTTCAGAGCTAAAAGCCGGGAAGTTGTCTTGACGTGGGGGAGGCCGAGACCACCACACGACGTCGCAAGTTGAAGGATGTTTCGTTTTAATGTGGGGGGTTTGTTGTCCCATAGAAAAGCTGTTATCATTTTGTTGAGTGTGGTGATCGTTTTGCTCGGCATTAAGCCTATGCGACTGGCATAATTGGCGTAGCCGCAAACTGTGGTTTTAATTGCGAGAGCCTTGTCTGTCAAGGTTAGGTCCATTTGTTGTAACTTGTAGATTGCTTGTGCTGCTTTTGTGGAGGCGACCTGCCATGTAGTTGGCGCCACTCCTTTTTGCGTAAAATACATTCCGAGTACCTTCACTGTGTTGACTCGTTGCAGGTGGCCGATTGTGTTCGGTGGAAAGGAGCCGAAGATTAGCACCTTGCTTTTCTCTTCATTTAATGCGGCGCCAGACAACGTCGCGTACTCTTCAAAAATCGATCTGAAGTGCCTGAAACTTGATTCATTGCGAAGAAAGACGGAAAGATCGTCTGCGTAAGCCATTATTTTTAGCTCTTCCTGTCCTGTCATAGGGAAACCACGGATGCGTTCGTCGCCGATGATGCGAGTAAGCAAGGGTTCTAAGGAGAGGACAAACAGGGTTGGCCCGAGAGGGCATCCCTGCCGTATTCCTCGCTTATAAAGAAATTCCCGTGTGATGGTCCGGTTTATTTGTATGCTGCAAGTCATATTACTGTATAAAAGCTTAATTATCTCGATAAATTCTGTGGGAAAACAAAAATATTCCATTACCGTGAAAAGGTAATCGTGGTTCACTCGGTCAAAGGCTTTTGCTTGATCTAGCGAAAGAAAGGCACCACTTATCTGTTTTACTGTCGCATACTCGAAGATATCTCGTGTTAAAGTTAAGTTTGCAAAAATGGATCGGCCTGGGACCGCACATGTTTGATAAGGGGATATTAACTTGGGGAGTGTGTGTTTGAGTCTGTTATTTAGTACAGCTGCTGCAATTTTATAATCTGTGTTTAGTAGGGTGATAGGACGCCACGATTGTGGGCAGTTCGGTTGGGCGCTTTCTTTGAGCAAGAGTACGATTCGCCCTTTCCCAAAGGAGGGGGGCTTTTTCCGTTCGCGTAAGATCATGTTGATCATGCGGCAGAGCGCTTCACCTACTTGCTCAAAGAAGGTGACATAAAAGCCGGTAGTTATGCCGTCGCATCCTGGGGCTGATGCGTGTGTCATATTTGTCATGGTGTTTTTGAGCTCCTCGAGTGTGACGTCGTCACAGAGGTGGATTCGTTCCAGTTGGTCAAGGTGCTGCAGCTTTTCACATAGTTTATCAAAAGTCCGTGCGTCTTTATTGGCTTCGATTTTATCTTCCCCGAACTGTTTTTCAAAGTGGTCTAGGAAAATATCTTGAATTGCTGTGGGTTCGTTTGTGGTTGTGCCATCCTCTCTTATCGCCTCTGTTATTATTTGTGGGGCGTGACTTCCTGCGCTATTAATGTTTTCTTCCGTAATGGCCTGTAGTGGGCATGGATCGTGCCGTACGCGGTTAGTGCGCTGTTCCATGAGGCTATCGTACTTCCTTTGTAGTATCTGCAAATACGAGCCGGTACAGGCAGTTAGGGTATCGGCTCGCTGGATGATCCGCATGCGTCTTAGCAATTCATTTAATTCGGCAGTGTATCTCCTGTGCCGCGCCTTGCCCTCGCTTTGTAGCGCCGCTTTCCATTTTTCCTGAAGATTCTCCCATGTTACTGGGGTCATGTCTGTCATTTGCTCGGTGATTGCACTTAATGTGTGTTTCAAGTTTTCTGTGCAGATGTCGTCCTGTAGTATGGCAGTGTCGAGTCGCCATCCTCCGGTACTCGCTGCCTGCCTTGGGAGGCCCCGTACCATACAGACCACTGGGAGGTGGTCGGTTTTTTTCTTCAGTAGCGTCGGGAGATTGGCTACCGTGCACGTTTCGAGTTTGGGGACGAGAAAGTCCGGGATGTATATCCTGTCGATTCTGCTCTTGGTGCGGGTGGAAATGCGGGTAGGTTCAAACTGGTCATCATGGAGGTAAACCCATGCGTCTGTGAGGTGCAAGTGACGGAGGATTTTGCTAAGCTCTTTTGAGTTATATGTTGATCCTCCTTGCCCTGGGCCCCTAATATCCCTCGTGGAGTTGATGACACAGTTGAAATCACCGATAAGGACATACGGCATATTTTCTAGGAGTAGCGGGTGGAGAGCCTTAAAAAAGGCGTTCGTGTCTGAACGCGTTGCCGGGGCATAGATGTTTACAAATCGTATTTTCCTGTCATCGATATGAATGTCTAACATCAGGGTCCGACCATGTGCTCCATAGAAGCAATGCGCCTGCCTTCGGAACCTGCCTGATACAAAAATGGCTCCGACGCCGCACGCTCGGGCGTTGGTTAATGAGAAGAAAGCGTCCACTTGAAAGTCTCGTTTAAAGACTGCCACGTCGAGCGGGGTCCTCAGATTGGCTTCTTGAATGAAGAGGAGGTCTAATCCTTCTGCCCTTGCGAAATTCATAATTTCGCGTTGCTTGGTTTTATCGCGGAAACCCCTGACGTTTAGTGACGCAAATTTAAGATAGGCCATTGGTTCCTGGCTCGTCCGGTAACTTAGGAGTTAGAAAAAGTAAAAAAAAAGGCAGGGGCGAGGGGGGCACGATACGGGATGGCCCTTTCACTTCATTAGTGGAGCCTTTGTTTGTAACGGCCGTCCAATGGGCGGACTCCGATGCAGACATGTACGGGTGATCAGGAGGGGCCTATGGGAGTGGGTTTGTTCCACGCGCCTCTTTGCTGGGCGCGGTGTTCGCGACATGATAGTGGCGAGGGGGTTAGGCATACGCACGCACATGCACTGTCTTGTTCATCGCGCTTCCGAGCGTGTCGGAAGAAGAGAGGGGGAGGGAGGGGGTCTTTCTATCTGTTTTCCCGTTGCTTTCATGCGCTCCGGCTTGGCGCGCTTCGTATCGCGTTTACGGCGAGCGTGACATCACTGTGCGACTATAGTGGGGGGATTCCCCCGAGTGTTGTATTATCGGTGACGTCCATGTCACTTTCGCCCGCGTGCTTAGTTGTTTTTCGTGGCGGCGGGGAGCCCTTTCTCGGGATCTTGTGGGGCATTTTCGGTTCACAGTCGCTGCTTGTTTGCTCCTCTTTCACGCGTCTTTGAGTATCAGGGCTTGGCCGCTCTTTTGTGTGTTTTTTTTCTCCGCCACCCCTTCTACCAGATCTGGACCTGTGCCTTTGCTGGGTTGGTGCCTGTGAACTTGTAGCCAGTGTCGTTGGGGCGCGGCCGCTCCGTCCTTTCAGTGTGCACTTGCCGGTTGGGTTTTCTTCGCCCTGCTTCGGTGGTTCTTTTAAGGGAGGGGGTGGGGGTTCTGTCTTCGGTCCCCCAGTAGGTAAACCGGCATTCTGTTTTTGTGGTACCTCAGTGGAGAGCTTTTCTTTCTGTGTTCTATCCTAAGGAATAGCGTACCGCCCGCTGCTGACGATCGGGGAATCTTCAAAATTGTTGCTTCGCCCAGGGGGGGGTTGTTTGGGGTCGTTTGATTTTTCTTTCCCGCCTTCGCTCTCTGTGTCTGCCGTTTGTTGTGCCGATTGCGGCTCGCTGGTTTCCCTCGCGCTATCTGTCTCCGTGGCGGCTAGGCTGCGGGGCGCGTCGTCTT
>NC_134578.1:126885425-126890425 GCF_050947875.1 Dermacentor variabilis
GAACGTGAGAGAGGGAGACAAACAGGCGTGTTTCCTTAGAATGCAGAGCATGCAGCACACACAATCAAGTGCCAAAGAGACCGGGAAAGCAGATGGCGCGAAGGCGTATGTCGTCAAAGCTTGAAAGCAATTTATAAACTACAAGGCGCGCCGAAGTCAACCTACTCTCATCAGGTTGCTCCCGCCTCCAATTGCATTTAAATTAAAATTACAGTCGCCTCAAAGGCAGAGAGAGAGAGAGAGAGAGAGAGAGAGAGAGAGAGAAAATAAATACACTCGCTTCGTGCAGCTGCACCCGTTCAAATTTTACAGCAAGAGCACTCCCGAAAGCGCGAAGCCCGCTGCTGCCTGGCCGGAATGCGCTCGCTTCAGGAAATCGCCGTGCTTGCCTCGGCAACCAAGAGGTGTCGCTTGGCACACTGCTGCATTGTAGCACACCGGGAACCGTGCAGACGTCGGCGATCGCCTCGACATCGCTGCGAGCGCTCGAAGAGACAAAGTCCGAAACGACGTCAGCCGGGGCGGCGGCAGCTCGATACCCTTCACGAAACTTCTGCGTGTACACCGCCGAACGGCCACGACGGAATCGCTGGCATCCTGCTCGCAGCTGCATTGTGTCGCGCCGGGAATCGTGGAAACACCACGCAGACGTCGGCGTCGGCCCCGACATGGCTTCGAGCGCTCCAAGAGACAAAGTCCGAAACGACGTCAGCCGGGGCGTCGAGCACGCCGCCCGCGCTGGTCGCACTCGTGCTCGGAAATGGCGAAGGGGACCGCGCTAGCGTGCCTTGAATCGGTGAGCGGCGGTACCGCGGCGATCGCGAGAGCTCGTATCAGCCGCGCCAAAGCGAAATATTGGCGCTCGGCTCGGCGCAGTACGCCGCCTCGTCGCACGAGTACGGCCCCATGGAGGTCTGGCCACTAATGCTGCTACTATAAGGGGCCATACGGTCCCGGCTGACGTTGTACCGCAGTGCGATTTTCGGCTTGCGCGTCTTCGTAGTTGTTTCCGCGCACTGCTGCGGAGTCGAGAATCGTGCCCAGGCACGGCTACGCGAGCGCTCGAAGCGACAGAAGTCCGAAACCACGTGAGCCGGGCCGGCGGGAGCTCGACGCTTTCACGCAACTTTGGCGTACAAGCCGCTGCACGGCCACTACTCAGTCGGCGCCGCCGTGCAGAGGGCTGCACTATAACACACCGGGAACCGGGAGAGAACCGGCCGGGCGTCGTCGTCGGCCCCGCGACGTTGGCGCGAGCGCTCGAAGAGACACAGTCCCAAACGATGTCAGCCGGGGCGTCGAGCACGCCGCCCGCGCTGGTCGCACTCGTGCTCGGAAATGGCGAAGGGGCCGGGCTAGCTTTCCTCGAATCGATCGGCCGGGGGCCGCCCCGTAGGGGGACCGAAAGGCGATCGTTCAGGAAACGGCACTGGCCATTCGCGAGAAATTGCCGTTCGCGCATTCGATGGACGCGCTGCAGTTTCACGACTTCGGCATGGTGCCGCCGACGTAAGCTTTCAATCTTGCTCGCGGCGTTACGAGGCGGTACGATTTCCGCCAAACGCTCGTCGAAAGCGCCACGAGTACGGCCCCATGGAGGTTTGGGTACTTATCGCTGCTATTATATGGGGGTCCCAGAGAGCAGTCGCCCCCAAAGCGACCTGGGTGTTTGATGTGCGGCGGGCTTCGTGCCCGTCAAGCGTGTCCCCGGTATCGCTCCCGTGGATCCCACAGCTGACGTCTGCAGCCTCATCCGCTTGATGCGTTAGGGGCTGGTTGTCGGACGACGCTTTTTCCACGATATCGAGGTGTGTTCCCCATCGTCCTCGGACGAGTCAAATACGAAAGCGCCGAAGGCGCGGGCGTGACCCGTCGCCTGGCGGCTTTGCCGTCTCGGCTACGTTGCAAGTGTCGGTCGGTCCACCAGTGCTGCGGGCTCGAGAGAAACCGCAAGCCGCGATCGAGTTGACACAACCAGTCTATCGAGAATGTTGCGTGCTTCTTGCCGCGTGGCGATACCCGGCCCTGCGGGGAGGGCGCCGTAGCGAGCTCGAACGCCGTCGTCTCGGACTGTGCAAAGTGCTACACTTTGCGAGAACGAAGCGTGTTGGGGCGCCTGAAGGTGGCCTCGGCATCGCAAAAACGGCGTCCGGCCTGCTTGAAAGGCTGGACGCGCAGTTGAACGATTACCTGGTTGATCCTGCCAGTAATCATATGCTTGTCTCAAAGATTAAGCCATGCATGTCTAAGTACATGCCGAAATAAGGCGAAACCGCGAAGGGCTCATTAAATCAGTTATGGTTCCTTAGATCGTTTCTTCCTACTTGGATAACTGTGGCAATTCTAGAGCTAATACATGCAGTGAGCCTGAAGCCCTTTGGGCGACGGGTGCTTTTATTAGACCAAGATCGATCGGGTTTCGGCCCGTATTGTGTGGTGACTCTGGATAACTTTGTGCTGATCGCATGGCCACGAGCCGGCGACGTTTCTTTCAAGTGTCTGCCTTATCAACTTTCGATGGTAGGTTACTTGCTTACCATGGTTGTTACGGGTAACGGAGAATCAGGGTTCGATTCCGGAGAGGGAGCCTGAGAAACGGCTACCACATCCAAGGAAGGCAGCAGGCGCGCAAATTACCCACTCCCGGCACGGGGAGGTAGTGACGAAAAATAACAATACGGGACTCTTTTGAGGCCCCGTAATTGAAATGAGTACACTCTAAATCCTTTAACGAGGATCAATTGGAGGGCAAGTCTGGTGCCAGCAGCCGCGGTAATTCCAGCTCCAATAGCGTATACTAAAGCTGCTGCGGTTAAAAAGCTCGTAGTTGGATCTCAGTTCCAGACGAGTAGTGCATCTACCCGATGCGACGGCTCGGACTGAACATCATGCCGGTCCTTTCTTGGTGCACTTCATTGTGTGCCTCGAGAAGGCCGGTGCTTTTACTTTGAAAAAATTAGAGTGCTCAACGCAGGCGAGTCGCCTGAATAAACTTGCATGGAATAATAGAACAAGACCTCGTTTCTGTTCTGTTGGTTTTTGGAATACGAGGTAATGATTAAGAGGGACAGACGGGGGCATTCGTATTGCGCCGCTAGAGGTGAAATTCTTGGACCGTCGCAAGACGAACTACTGCGAAAGCATTTGCCAAGAATGTTTTCTTTGATCAAGAACGAAAGTCAGAGGTTCGAAGGCGATCAGATACCGCCCTAGTTCTGACCATAAACGATGCCAACCAGCGATCCGCCTGAGTTACTCAAATGACTCGGTGGGCAGCTTCCGGGAAACCAAAGTGTTTGGGTTCCGGGGGAAGTATGGTTGCAAAGCTGAAACTTAAAGGAATTGACGGAAGGGCACCACCAGGAGTGGAGCCTGCGGCTTAATTTGACTCAACACGGGAAAACTTACCCGGCCCGGACACTGGGAGGATTGACAGATTGAGAGCTCTTTCTTGATTCGGTGGATGGTGGTGCATGGCCGTTCTTAGTTGGTGGAGCGATTTGTCTGGTTAATTCCGATAACGAACGAGACTCTAGCCTATTAAATAGGTGCGGGGTTCCCAGCACCTTACAACCTTCTTAGAGGGACAAGCGGCTCCTAGCCGCACGAAACAGAGCAATAACAGGTCTGTGATGCCCTTAGATGTCCGGGGCCGCACGCGCGCTACACTGAAGGAAGCAGCGTGTCTTTATCCCTGTCTGAAAAGACTGGGTAACCCGTGGAACTTCTTTCGTGATTGGGATAGGGGCTTGCAATTGTTCCCCTTGAACGAGGAATTCCCAGTAAGCGCGAGTCATAAGCTCGCGTTGATTACGTCCCTGCCCTTTGTACACACCGCCCGTCGCTACTACCGATTGAATGATTTAGTGAGGTCTTCGGACCGATGTCCGGCGCGGCCTTTCGGTTGCGCCGGTCTGTTGGAAAGATGACCAAACTTGATCATTTAGAGGAAGTAAAAGTCGTAACAAGGTTTCCGTAGGTGAACCTGCGGAAGGATCATTACCGGATTGTGAAGGGTGACGAGCGCCATTGTTTCAACCCCGTGTGGGTGAAGCAGCTCGCTGCGCCCGACGCTTTCCGCCGCTGGCCCCGCTTGGACGCGGGGACGGCTATACCCGAACATGCCGGGGACTGCCTGAATTTTGAGGGGCGCCCCGTGCGAAATTTGTTGCGCCCAGTGGACGCAGGCTGCAACCTTGGACGGTTGGCTTGGCCGCGCCCGCGGGTAGAAACGGCGTAACGCACAATGGGTGGGCTTTCTGTCCGCCTCGGCGCTCTTGCGCGGAAGGGGAGTAAGACGACCCGACCTGCTGCTTTGCCCAGTACGAGGGGAACGGCGAAGCGTGCGGTCGGTCAAGGAACTGACGGTCGAGAGCTGCTGCCGCTTAGTACACACGGAACCGTGGTGCGAGCGCTCTCCCGTCCTCCGCGGCAAACGCTGCCGAGTCTGAAAAGGCTGGCGGCTGCCGGTCGCTTCCTGCGGCGAGTATGGAGTAACGACCAGACTTTGTTGCTGCCCAAGTACTAAAGGAACGGTGTGGCGCTCGGTCGGTCATGGAAGTGGCGGTATGAGGGTGCGGCTGCCAAGTACGGAAGGAACCGTGGCCTAAAGCGCTCTCCCGTCCTCCGCGGCAAATGCTGCCGAGCCCGACAGGGCCGGCGGCTGCCGGTCGGCTCCTGCTCGTGACGCGCGAGGTGTCCGAGATCGCGGTTCAATGCGACGACGTCTGCAGGCTATTTGCCCGCCGCCGAGGGAAAGGCGGCGTTGCTGCGAAGTACCGAAGGAAACGCGGCTTTGCTACGTCGGAAGCGTTCTGCGGTTAGCGGACTTGTGCGCTTTGGGAAGGCGCCGCACGTCGAAAGAGGAAATGTACGGACAGACGAGGGACCGTAGTCCCGGATTCGAACGCACTTGCGGCCAAGCACCTTGCTGGCTTCGTCTTCCGCCTCAAGTAGACTTGTGGCTCCGGCGCAGAAAGCCCCTCCCTGGCACTGGCCGA
>NC_134578.1:126895425-126897925 GCF_050947875.1 Dermacentor variabilis
ATGATGTATTGGCGCCCAGCAAATGCGCGTGGGTCGTCTACCCCCCCTGCAATCCCGGTGCAGGGGATGTGCCTTGGTGGCAGAACTGGACATCTCTGCATGAGCGGTGGAGGACGGTCTTGTGAGCCGACCGAAACCGCCAGTGGTGGCATAATGCTACTGCGAACCGTTTGGGGCGGTTGCATGGTGCTGTGGCTGCGCCCGAACAATCGGGTGAGATTCACCCATGGGAAACGGCGCTGTCGGGACGTACGCCCCATGTCTGACCCGGGGGGCGTCCCTGTGGTCTATGCGGCCAACCCAACACCTAAATGCAGACTGTGAAATTGGTGAACCCTGCACCGGAGGTGACGAGGGGCTGCCGGATTAACGATCTGGACACTGCGGTTTTTCGAATAGCGTGTCTATTCTGTTGAGGCCTGGACAATTCTGGGCCCAACTAAGTGCAGGATTCTTTCCTGGTACAAACAGGTCGCCGGTAGCCCGGCTATCCCACCTCGACCATCATGGGGTGGAAACTAGAAGGAATAGCCAAATGCCTCGTCATCTAATTAGTGACGCGCATGAATGGATTAACGAGATTCCCACTGTCCCTATCCACTATCTAGCGAAACCACAGCCAAGGGAACGGGCTTGGCAAAATCAGCGGGGAAAGAAGACCCTGTTGAGCTTGACTCTAGTCTGACTCTGTGAAGAGACATGAGAGGTGTAGCATAAGTGGGAGGTCACGGGATACGGCCTCGTTTCGGCGGGGTCCTCGTGGCCGCCAGTGAAATACCACTACTCTCATCGTTTCTTTACTTACTCGGTGGAGTGGGAAGCGGACCATTGAGTTGTCCACGCTTCTAGCGCCAAGCGATGGGCCCCCGGTCTCCCTTCGGGGCGGTGCCGAGCGCGCACGAGCGCGCTCGGCAAGTGCTCGGCTGGCCGGCTACATCGGGCTCCTGCGTTTTTCATCAAAAACAAGGTATTTTCGATTGGCCATGTCTAAATTGTAGTTGGGGTTATTTTTGAACGAGTAGGGACCACATTCGTTGCAAAAACCGGGCGGGAAAAGATTTATTTTTGCTTTTATTCGCGATCTCTTTGCCGCCGGGTATTGGGCCCAAGATGGCCTGGGCTCATACCCGCTGAGCCCCGGCCATGCCGAGTAAGCGCAAAGGCAAGAACGCGTCGCCGTCCCACTCCCCCCCGCGGCCTTCGGCCGCCGGGGAGTCGCCCCGCTCGCGGGGTTCCGATTTTTCGGAGGACGGCGACGCGGTTATCGCGCGCTTTTGTACTCTCGTTGATCAGTTGCCGGCTGTGGAAGAAGATGGTCCCCCGACCGCCGGTACAGACAAGGATGAGGTGCTGTCCTCGGTTTCCGAGAAGTCTGCCGTTGTGTCTGTGGCGGCGGCGCCTCCCGGGGACGCCGCGACCCGGGCGCTGAACCGGATGTACGAGATCGAGCGCGCGGTCCTCGAGTGGATCAACCTGCCGGCCAACCGCATCTCTGTGGAGTCACGGTGTTTCCTTACGACCAAGATCTTGCAGGCGACCGCCGCTTGCGCGGCGATGCGGACACAGGCGGCCAGGGAGGAAGGTAGGGTCCTCACATTGCAGGACCAACTCGCCGAGGTGCGGCGGGAGGCGGCTGAGCTGCAGGGGCGCCTGGCGGCTGCTGAGGCTCGGCTGGAGGGAAACGTGGCCTCGATGGCTGGCCCGGGGTTCGCCGGTCGCGGCCCTGCCGCGCCCGCGGGTGGCGTTCCCGCGCCCCCGGGCGCTGACGGCTCGGTGGGGGCGCCCGCCGGACGAATGGATTACGCGTCCGCTTTGCGGGCGGGCTTAGCGCCCTCTGCCGGCGCGGCCCGCGGCGGATCTGGTGGTGCTGCGGCGGCGGACGCCGAGGCGGGGTTTCCCGGCGCGCTGCACAAACACGTCGCATTCTTGACGCCGGTTTCGCCGACCGCGACAGCGGCGCGGGACGTGCTCCGCCTGGTGAAGACCAACATAGACCCGCACGCCAAGAACATCAGGGACGTGACGATTCATCCGACGAGGTACGGGCTGACCGTGTTTACTAACAACGACCAGTCTATAGCCAACCTAGAGCACGCGATAGTTGCCAATCCGGTCACGCGCACGTCCCTCATCATGCGCGTAGCTGAACAACGTAATCCTTGCGTCAAATTTACGGGAGTCGATCCCGATATCGGCCCGGACGATTTCTTGCGCGCGCTGAACGAGCGCAACGAGGGTCTCGATCTTGACCTCGACAGATGCAAGGTGCGCATAACGTTTGGGGAGAGAGCGGGCACGCGGTCGTACGTGGCCGAACTTGACCCGGCTGGGTTCAGGAGAGTCATGGCGCGACCACGTCTGACGCTGGGATGGACGTCGGTGCGCGCCCGCGAAGATCTGCACGTGCCCACGTGTACGTTTTGTGCGACATATGGGCATGGGCGCACGACGTGCCCTCATAAAGCGGACCCGAGTAAAGCGCGCTGCATGAAATGCGGCT
>NC_134578.1:126902925-126920425 GCF_050947875.1 Dermacentor variabilis
AAATTTACACATCCGCCATTGGGAATATAGTTAGTATCCGTTGTAGAAAAAAAGA
Source organism: Dermacentor variabilis (assembly GCF_050947875.1). Lineage (NCBI taxonomy): Eukaryota > Metazoa > Arthropoda > Arachnida > Ixodida > Ixodidae > Dermacentor > Dermacentor variabilis. The sequence continues at coordinate 126,902,981 of NC_134578.1, forward strand.
AAAAGGAATCAGATTTCAAGTGATCATTGAAAGTGGCCGCGTTTTTTCGGGGCGTGTCCTGATGAAATAATTTCACTTCAGTTCGTTGGTTCAATTGCATTTGTTGGCTCCTTGCAGCATGTTTAGATTTCATCTTTTTCAGTATCCTTAGTACTCTCATTGTAGCCTGCACATTTTTCGGTTGTTTTGAGGTATCCATTCCTGAATGATGTTTTTCTTTTCCTTAAAGCTAGCCGTAGAACAAGCGCTTTCTATCTAATCATTACAATAAGAATCCAGCATCATCGGCGCGATTAAAGTTCGGGAACTGGCGATTTTTAATGCCGCGATCACGAAGGTTAACAGCATGTTCATACAAGGGGTGACGTGACGCAAGGCGTGATTTTTCAGCATACCAGTCACGATATCTAATCGAATCTAAGATTGAAATGGCGTTCTTAATTAGTTTGGTTGCAGATAGAACAAACAGAAATAAAAAAAAGGTTGTCTTTGATTGCCATTCAAATCTTAAGACCGCGTGTAGAAAGTGTTCCGGGTTACATTCGGCAAATCAAAATGAACGGCTAAAATTAGTCTATCCCATTAGGTTTCATGCGGGAGATCACGCGAAAGGCAGCCATTCTTCTTTACATGGTTTCTCTCTTTTGCGCTGTCATTTGCGCATGCAAATTTCTTCGTACGGGAATTTTATGAAGCGAAGGTAGCTACAGACCGTTTTCATTGTTTCGTTCATGTTCGTAGGCGCAAATTTTCAAACCTAGTGCTTGGAGGAACATTTCCGCTGCTCTAGAAGGGCATGACAGTGCCCGCTCTTTCATTTCTCCAATCGCTCGCAAACACATTGCATTGCTAGCCTACAGCGGCAATACAAAGTGACGTTTCACCATGCACGTCGAAGTTGATTACCAGTACCGCGCCAGCGTCGACTGGCCGCCGAAGCGACGAGCTCAGCAGCGCATGTGCAAGGGCCGACACCACCCCAACCGAGCTTCCCTGCTTATCGGAGAGAGCAGGTGCGCGTCTGAGTATCTGAGTTTAAAAAAAAAAAGAAACAGTGCCCGAGGCATTGACAAAGACCAGTGGTCGCGGTTCTCTGAATCTTATCGCATTATAGAAAAGGCGGGTTGGCGGCGCTTCCTCGAGGGTCAAAACGTACAATCGTCGAACTAGCGCTCCCGGCGTCAAGTGGAGTGCATCCTTCTTCTTGGAACGGTTTGCAATTGACTGCTTGAATGTGCCGACCACGCGTCACGGGTCGCGTATAGAGCCAACCGTTGGCAAGAACGCGTCTAGCGTAGCAGCAGAACCGATCGCGGTTGCGATAACCCATCGCTGGTAGCGAAAAGAAAAAAGGAACGCACCCACACGCAGTTTGTAGCAATAACCGCACAAACCAATGTGGTTTTAAATGTAGCTTCGCAGGTCACAGTAGAAGGGCACTGAAACTTTCTCATAACGCACACTGCTGTAGTCCACAAAGAACAAAGCGCACAAAACAGATCTGATACAGCCGCACTGCATTATTTCGTGTTTTCACTATATCATAACTTTCGTGTGCATGCCACGCAGGCCAGGAGTAAAAGGCAAGAAAAAAAATGATACGCGATCCTAAGCTTTGACTTGGCTGCTGTGGCATTTATGTTCTCTAGGCGAACGCTACGCGCCAGCCTCGACTGGCCGCCGAAGCGACGAGCTCAGCAGCGCATGCGCAAGGGCCGACACCACCCCAACCGAGCTTCCCTGCTTATCGGAGAGAGCAGGTGCGCGTGAACACGGGCGCGTCTGAGTATCTGAGCTTAAAAAAAAGAACTGTGCCCGAGGCAATGACAAAGGCAAGTGGTCGCGGTCGCTCTGAATCTTATCGTATTATAGAAAAGGCGGGTTGGCGGCGCTTCCACGAGGGTCAAAACGTACAATCGTCCAACTAGCGCTCCCGGCGTCAAGTGGAGTGCATCCTCCTTCTTGGAACGGTTTGCAATTGACTGCTTGAATGTGCCGACCACGCGACACGCGTCGCGTATAGAGCCAACCGTTGGCAAGAACGCGTCTAGCGTAGCAGCAGAACCGATCGCGGTTGCGATAACCCATCGCTGGTAGCGAAAGAAAAAGACGAACGCACCCACACGCAGTTTGTAGCAATAACCGCACAAACCTATGTGGTTTTAAATGTAGCTTCGCAGGTCACAGTAGAAGGGCACTGAAACTTTCTCATAACGCACACCGCTGTAGTCCACAAAGAACAAAGCGCACAAAATAGATCTGATACAGCCGCACTGCATTATTTCGTGTTTTCACTATATCATAACTTTCGTGTGCATGCCACGCAGGCCAGGAGTAAAAGGCAAGAAAAAAAAATGATACGCGATCCTAAGCTTTGACTTGGCTGCTGTGGCATTTATGTTCTCTAGGCGAACGCAATGCACAAACTGAACTCGAATTTCCAATAATGGAAGTTCATATTTGGCGACATGGTTGTATTTTTGACTAATATTTGCGTTTTTCGCCCGTGCATGCGCTTCACTGCGCTACTCTTTGCCCCTTCAACGCGGCTTCACTGCAATGCGGAAGTGTTCTGCGTTAAGCCGAACCAACAGGCAAAATCGCGCCTAGCACATAGAGTTCCCCCCCCCCCCCCCCCAAAGCGGAAAAGAAAAGTAGCTTTATTTAAACGAGAAAGATGCCACGAGTGCCCCAACGGAAAGCTTTAAGGGTTACCGAAGGGTAACTGAGGGCGACGCAACGAGCTTTGGCAAGAACGACGATGGGTGTAGCGTCACGAGAGATAGGAATAGAGCAGATTGAGGGGCGAGCGAACAAACGCGAGTTAATGACACCTTAGTTTAAACCATGAAAAAAAGAAATGGGCATGCAATGAGGGGGGGGAAGATGGTCATTAAGGGTTACGGACTCAATTCCAAGAGAAGGGAAGCGTAGCAGGGGGTGGCAGAAAGTTGGGAGGGCAGATTAGATTAGGAAATGTGCAGGGACTACATGGCGACAATTAGCACGTGACCGGGGTACTTGGATACTTATGGGAGAGGCCTTTGCCCTGCACTGGGCGTAACCAGGTGGGGGAGGATGAAAAGGTAGCAACAGGTCTTCATAACATACAGGTTGGAAAGCTGGAGCACCTTTGAACCCTTGAATATATTTCGCAAGACTTGGCCACACGACAAGTTTGTTTTCGAGGTATTCGCTCCCACTGCTGCGAAAATGTGCACACAACGGCTGCACAGTAGTTGCCAGAAAGCGGGCACTCTATTTTTCTTTCATAGGGAATCTTTCTTCCACTAGGGCAGCGGATTTTGGCAGGGCGAGCTTGCGTTGGCGCTGTGGTTTACGGATCCAAGCAATAGTGAACTCAAAAATTCAGTGTTGGCTTTGAGCGGGATTCACATTGGTTGCCGAACCCACGGCTAATCATACACCCCCCCCTCCCCGTCCTATAGTGGCTCATTACAGCAGACAGAAACATCGGATAAATAACAATCCTATTTCTTAGACATATAATTTGCCGATTCTCCCTCCTGGTTCTTTCTTTTGCTGTCATTTATTTTTCTCGAAGGCCGTAATAAGAAATTTGCTGGTGCGGCTGTCCCATTTGCGCGGCAAGAAGTGCGACGCTACACACAGGTGGAGTGGCCGTTTAATTACTCTCGTGGTCCGCGAACCGGCGTCGTTGCGTATGGTATAGGAATGGTGCGTGTGAAGTCAGTGCTCGCTTCGAGCTTGTGTTCTTCATTTTGATTGAATGAAGTCTCACCGAAGTGAGCGGGGGCCGATCCCGGAGGTAGTGCAATACCGGGCCGACCTGCGGCGGAGGTGAAGCAGGCTTCAAGCACTCCGCCAACTTCCAAAAATAGGTTTAATATCGTGGGTCCACATAGAACCCGTATCAGATATTAAGCTGATAAGAACAGAGTTTTTTATTATGCTAGTTACACATCACATCATAAATATTTGTTACGAAACCAAGGAAAAAACGGATAAAAGGTGTGTAGTCTAAAACCGGCAAACAAATGTCTAAAAAAACTAGTTAGTGGTGTTAGTAATAAAAGGCTAAAACTGTAAAGGTGTAAAACAGCAAAAATCGCTTCTCTAAAAACATAAGATCATCTAAGAGGTGCCGACATGGGCTCTAAAAATCTTTGTAGAGGCGCTGATAGTATCGCTGATGCACAGGCGTTTGAGTGTCCGTAGGTATGACCTACTGCACAGCCTGCGCATCACGCGATCATTCCCCTGATCCCAGGTGCCAAGGCAGCCGACGACCACCGCGTCCACCGTCACGCGTCCCATTTGCGCGGCAAGAAGTGCGACGCTACACACAGGTGGAGTGGCCGTTTAATTACTCTCGTGGTCCGCGAACCGGCGTCGTTGCGTATGGTATAGGAATGGTGCGTGTGAAGTCAGTGCTCGCTTCGAGCTTGTGTTCTTCATTTTGATTGAATGAAGTCTCACCGAAGTGAGCGGGGGCCGATCCCGGAGGTAGTGCAATACCGGGCCGACCTGCGGCGGAGGTGAAGCAGGCTTCAAGCACTCCGCCAACTTCCAAAAATAGGTTTAATATCGTGGGTCCACATAGAACCCGTATCAGATATTAAGCTGATAAGAACAGATACTACACAAAGGGAATTTTATTGTGCAAACCATACCGTAGAACATGTGTACAGGGCTACGTAGTTTACGTGTACCTTATACAGTGGCTAGGTCCTACGTGTGTAGGCCAGCGAGAACATGTGCCATGTTGTGTGTGTCCTTGAACAAGCATCTCGCGAAGGTACACAAGGCCTTACAATGCCGATACAGATCTATACAACTGTACACAGTACCTGGACAGGTCCACTGTTCACTTTTATACAATGTTTATATGGACCTTAACAACCACATAATGCGTCACATGGGTCGTTGAAGAGCATCGGCCCATGGATCACAGATCTGTACAACTTTACACAATTCCCGTAGTGGTCTTCTATACACTTTTATACAATGGTTATATGAAACTTAACAGTCACATAGGTCGTAACATGGAACGTTTAGGAGTATCGGCTCCTAATAGGGTACAATCGGATAGTGAATCGTGCCATTTTTAACGTAGAAGAACCTCGTATGCCATCGTCGGAGGAATGCGTCCTCCCCGTTCAGTTCCAGATCCTGTGCGAGTGTTCTCCACATTAAAAGCCTTAATTGTTGCATTGCAGGGTAGGCAGCCCTCACAGGGCGCCTCCGGGCTTCCGCCAGACTGCGCCTTTTCCAAATAATGAACATTGTGCAAATCAGTACTAGGTGTTCAAACGCTCCATATGTTTTCCGAGGTCTTTTTTGGCCATCTACTTTGAAGGTGCGCTGAACCAGTTTCCAGGTTATCCTAGCTGGCGGACATTGAAACAAGGTATGATCAATCGATTCTGGAGCGCTACAATTCGGGCATGCGGCACTCGGTACAATGCCCATCTTATAGAGCCGCTCACGTGTAGGCAGAACTTGCCATCTTCGCTTCCAGTCAAATTCCAAAACCTCGTGAGGTAACCAAGGACGGAACCAATCGCGCCATTTCTTTTGAGATGTCTTGCGAAGTTCATCCTGGCTTAACTGCCTATACGTTATTTTTTGAACAATGCTGGACACCTTGTCCTGGACGATATCTGTGTCGGGGCATTCCGCAAGAATCATCTTCTTAGTGTTGTGAACGGTTTTATAATATGGTGATGGGTTTTCAGCTAGAGGACAAGATACTCGTTTCCCAGTAAGTGCTTTGTGAAACGTGCTGGTCAGATATACCATTAGATTTTTTCCCATGTAATCAGTGATCATGTATAGAGACTCGACTGTTTTTAATGCTAGAATCCTGCCGGTATTCAGTACATGAGGTAAGCCAAGTCCCCCTGATTTTAGCGGGAGCTGTAGCAGGTGCCTTTTCACTGCCGGGGGTTTACTGTTCCAGAGAAAGGCAGTTATGAGTCTATTAAGTTGGATGCCTACTTTTCTGGGCATCACGCCAACTCTAGCTATATAATTCGCATAAGCGCACACGGTTGTTGTTATTGCTAGTGCTCTCTGACGAAATGATAGGCATCTGTGGTTAAGGGAGTTTATTGCAGCGTTGGACCTTTGGATCGCTAATTGCCATGAGGCGTCCGTTACGCCCTTGTTAGTGAAGATAATTCCCAACACTTTCACAGAGTTGACTATGGGAATGTTGGGTATCGCGCTGGTGGGGAAAGAGCCGAATAATAACGCTTTACTTTTGGTCTCGTTAATGCGGGCGCCAGATAAAGCCGAATACTCAGCAAAAATCTTTTGAAATGTTCGAAAACTGTGCTCGTCTCTTAAAAACAAGGAGATGTCATCAGCGTACGCACTGACTCTAATTTCCTCCTGGCCCGTCAACGGAAAACCTCGGATTTGCGGGGCAGTTATTATGTTTCTTATTAATGGGTCCAGCGAAAGGATGAACAGCGAAGGGCTAAGCGGGCAACCTTGCCGGACCCCTCTGCGAACAGGAAAGGTAGGTGTAATAGATCCGTTCACTAAGATGTCACTAGTGATGTCGTCGTAGAGCAGCCGAACGCTGCGTATAAAGACAGGGGGCAGGTTCAGTAATTCCAAAATTAAAAAGATGTACTTATGCCTGACACGGTCGAACGCCTTTTCCTGATCTACTGATATATACACCCCGCGAACATTCTTCATCTGAGCATACTCGAACACGTCACGGGTGATCATGAGGTTCGTGTATATAGATCTACCCGGGACTGCACAAGATTGGCACGGGGAGATCATTGCGGGTAACCAATTGGCAAGACGTATTTGCAGTATTGTGGCGACGAGTTTGTAATCCGTGTTTAACAAAGTTATAGGACGCCATGATCTTATGTCTGTCGGGGGAGCTCCCTCCTTCAGCAGGAGTGTGATGCGTCCTCTACTGAAGGAGGCAGGCTTCTTCCCTTCCCCAATCACCATTTTAACCATTTGCAGTAACGCTTCCCCAAGTGCCTCAAAGAAGGTCCTATAAAAAGTGGTTGTGAGACCATCACTACCGGGCGCTGCTTTTGTGCTCATGACATTGAGGGCTTCTTTGACTGAGTCGATGGATAAGTCATCCGTAATGCTCGAGAGATCTTCCTCTGCAAGGGGCGATATAACCCGACACAGATCACGGATTCTAGATTCAATATCAGGAGGTTCTGTAATGTCATCGGCACCAAAGAGGTCCTCGAAGTGAGCACGAATGTCGGACTCAATGACGGATGGATTAGTCGCGAGTGACCCATCAGACCGCCGAATTTCGGATATGTGCACCCGCGCATTTCCGAGAACGGCGGTGCCAGGGCTCGTAATGCTCATATAATCCTTGTCTGCATCCGCAAGAGTGAATCGTTTCTGTATTAGACGTTCGTGTTTTGCCTCTAGAACCTCAAGGTACTCTTTGGTGCAACATGTTAATGTGTCCGCCCATGTCACTATTTGCATTCGACGCGTGAGCTCCTTGAGCTGTTTGGTAATTCTCTTGTGTCTCGCCTTCCCCTCATCTTGTAGGATTTGTTTCCAAGCCTCTTTCAAGGAGTCCCAATTGGATGGGGACATCATTGAGAGGGCTTGGATGCTCGATTTAAGTGCTCTATTGATGTTTTCCACACTGTCGACATCCTGAAGGACTGCAGGATCGAGCCGCCATCTATCCTGTCTCATGTTGCGACCGGCACAACCTCTCACAGTCATTACCACAGGCCAATGATCCGTTTTGCGCTTGAGGGCAGCCGGGAGGGATATGGTTTCGCACTTAAGTAGTGTGGACAGTAACAAGTCGGGTAAATATACCCGGTCAATTCTACTTTCTGTGCGATAGCCGAATCGCGTGGGTCCAAAGCGTTCCTGGTGAAGAGAGACCCACGCATCTGATAGCTGGAGATGGCGAAGGATGTGAATGAGCTCTCTCGCATTATAAATAGAGCCACCCTGCCCTGGGCCGATGATGTCTCTATTAGAATCTTCAACACAATTGAAATCCCCAAGCAAGACATGAGGGATGGGCTCCAGAAGCAGTGGGTGTAAGTTTTTGAAGAATTGGTTTGTCAACGATCTAGTTACTGGCGCATAAATATTTACAAATCTAATTTTTCTCCCGTCTATGTACAAATCAGTGATAAGCGTGCGTCCGCTCGCCCCAGGTGTGCAATGAGCTTTTTCTCGGTATTGTGAGGAGAGGAAGATGGTGCCTACTCCACACGACTTCGCGTGTGTCAATGAAAAGAAAGCAGAGACATTGTGCTCACGTTGGAATGAGGCTACCTCGAGTGGGGTGCGAAAGTTCGTCTCCTGTAGGAAGAGGACATCAATACCAAGCTCTCTTGCCAACTCGAGGACATGACGTTGTTTTTGTCTGTCCCTGAATCCTCTAACGTTGAAGGTGGCAAATCGGAAGGCACTCATGAGGTTTTATCCGTGTCAGCGTAAAAGCAACTGAAGCGAGAGGACGCACACTTAATGCAAGACGGGCTATGTACAACCATAACCATGACTATAGGTTTGTAGACCTGTAAGCAAAAGATGAGGGGCAGGGAGTTCTAAAGTAGAATTATTCTTGCATGTCGCCATCACTTAGTGATGAGCGCTCATGCAGCTTAGGCGAATGTTTGCGAGCCTTTTTGGATTTCACGCGGCGAACTGCATCGCTGTCACTGCTGTTCTCGTCTTTAGCCCGGCGCATCGGATTGGCGACGTCATGATCATTCGGCAAGGGGTGAGACCTCTCCGGGGTTTGTTTACCCTCTTTGTTTCGCCTATGTGAGCGAGATCTGTGCCTCGGCCTATACAGCTTACCCCGATCATCAGTAGGGGTTTTCGAGGGTTCCTTGGTATCGTGAACTCCCGAATTCTCCTCTGAACTTGTGGAAGGCTTATCCTCCCCTTCATCGGGCGTGCCCGGCTTAGACTGGTGGCGATCGGAACCCTCGTGCAGCCCAGGCTCGGAGGAGGCCGCCCCGGAAGCGACCCCCTCAGAGACAGAGCCTGCAGAGGGTTCAGTCTCCGAGGAGACTGAGTCAGCGGTTGGGGACCCTTGCGATGGAGAGTCGTTTACTGTGGAAACCGAACTAGGGGTGGACGACGCGTTCGAGAAAGAGTCACTGCTAACGGCATGGCACGGTTCACTTTCCGACGAGGAGGCAAGCGGAGGCGAGCGCTGTGCACGCGGTTTAAGCACCTGCATGGTTGATTTAGTGGTCGTCACCTTCGGCGAAGTGGACGGCCTCATACTAACTGAGGTGGCTGGTGGAGCGCCACGGACGGCAGCTACATATGATTTCTTCCGGAAGCAATCTCTAGTGCCATGGCTACCGCCGCACCGCTTGCACTCCTCTTCACACCCGTCTGTTTCATGGCCGAACAGGCCGCAACGCTTGCAGTAGGGGGTAGCGCAAGCCGTAGCCATGTGGCCATCATCCCCACACCTCGCGCAAACCCTCCGCATCCCACGGTACTCCATCATCACTTTGTGCCCCTGTATCGTCATGAAGTTGGGCACAGGCCGACTCATTTCGATGCGGACGACCCGCACACCATTTAACTTGTTTTGTCTGTTAGCAACTCCCGCGTGGGACACACCCTTTACTTTGCCAAATTGTTGCAAAGCAGACAGGAGAGCGTCATCAGTTAAGTACAAGGGGTATCGATACACATTCACGAATGTTAAGGGGGGTCCAACAGCTTCAACAGGCACTTTAACGTTTTTTACTGAGAACCCCTCAGCTACAATGAGCCTTGTGAGCCTCGGTAGACTCCGGTACTTGCAGAGGTCCGCGAAGGGGTCCTTGCAGGCGCCAGGGTCATCGGGGGTCCGCCGGGTCGCTGATGGTGGCCCAGCAGCAACCCAAGGAAGGCTGGCTCCGAAGCGGTGGAGCCCAAGGGCAGCTCAAGACGAACGCACCTGAGGATGGTGTTCCGGCGAGCCAGGGCCAGATCCGGGTGGGCCGGTCCTGGAGGTAGTGCAGCCCGAGGCCAGGGCCCAATCCAGGAGGGCCGGTCCCGGAGGCGGTGCAACAGCGAGCCGGGTCCGGATCCAAGGGGGGGGCAGTCCCGGAGGCGGTGCAAAACCGAGCCAGGCAGGGCCAGGGTCCGGTCCAGGTGCCAGGAACAGGACTCGTACACGCTCGGCCGGGCACACGAGGGACCAGGGGGGGCCCCAGGTGCCGAAAAGAGCAGATACGAAATACTCACGTGGTCTTGATCTTAGCCAAAAGGCCGAGAAGCGATGTCCTTCACTTCACTCCATTGTACTACTGCCTTGTGGGCGCCCTGCCGACATTGGTAACCTCAGCAACAGCGTGGGCAATTTTCTAAATTTCAGCCTGTCTAGAGACTCTATGCTCTCTATCTGAGGAATAAACTCGCGACGCCTCAGTCTTTCGCTGTTAACGAAACGCTGTCGCGTAGAAACGAGACCCGAGTGCAAGCTTGTTTGTAAGGCCAAACCAACGACGGCAACCTCGTAGAAAACGGAGCAGGCGAGCGGAAAACACGCGCAAGGGGAATGCTCACTTCCGTCTGAATGCGGCCGCTCGAGGTGACTTTCTTTGAGGCCTTCGTTTCAAGTCCGTGCGCAAGTGTAATATAGCACGCGCATTTCCTTCATTTCTTTTTATTTACCGCAAGGCCCACTGAAAATTTTGATACGGCACAGGCCGGGACGGATCGCAACGTGTAGAATCGACCGGCAGAATTAAGTAGCGTGCCCCATGTACGAAGACGAGCAACATAGAAGTGAATGAAAAAAAAAATATAGAAAAGACTGCGCACTCCTTCCAACCGGAAACAGAGGGGGCAGAAGAATCGCCATGTGAAGCACAGGTATTGTATGTTAAAAAAAAGTGCTACCTCATAATCTTTACCACTATCGCGCGCGCGCGTGTGTGTATATGTATATATACACACATACATACATATATATATATATATATATATATATATATATATATATATATATATATATATATATATACACACACACACACACACACACACATACACACATGCTAGCATAGCTTAAACGCAGCTTTGAAGCTCAGCCTTACACAAGAAGAAAGCACCACCCCTTTCGCAATCCCCATTTGAACCATTTAAGTGAGAAACGTGAGTACAGCCAGGTCGTTCGAAACTGGCGCGAAAACGCATTGGCGCCATCTGTGTACGGAACTAGGAAAACCTACGGACTTCGCCATACAGAAAGAAAGGTAGATGGCGCGAGCGAACTAGAGCCAGTGAGTAATGGCAGAAACGTCTTGGGAAGAGAGAAAAAAACACGCAAATGTTGTTGGCTTGTGGCAGCATTCTATTTTACAGCGAGTAAAGAGCATAGCAGCTTCTAAAGGAGCAGCTAAAGAAAGAAGAACGTGAGAGAGGGAGACAAACAGGCGTGTTTCCTTAGAATGCAGAGCATGCAGCACACACAATCAAGTGCCAAAGAGACCGGGAAAGCAGATGGCGCGAAGGCGTATGTCGTCAAAGCTTGAAAGCAATTTATAAACTACAAGGCGCGCCGAAGTCAACCTACTCTCATCAGGTTGCTCCCGCCTCCAATTGCATTTAAATTAAAATTACAGTCGCCTCAAAGGCAGAGAGAGAGAGAGAGAAAATAAATACACTCGCTTCGTGCAGCTGCACCCGTTCAAATTTTACAGCAAGAGCACTACCGAAAGCGCAAAGCCCGCTGCTGGCTGGCCGGAATGCGCTCGCTTCAGGAAATCGCCGTGCTTGCCTCGGCAACCAAGAGGTGTCGCTTGGCACACTGCTGCATTGTAGCACACCGGGAACCGTGCAGACGTCGGCGATCGCCTCGACATCGCTGCGAGCGCTCGAAGAGACAAAGTCCGAAACGACGTCAGCCGGGGCGGCGGGAGCTCGATACCCTTCACGACACTTCTGCGTGTACACTGCCGCACGGCCGCGACGGAATCGCTGGCATCCGGCTCGCAGCTGCATTGTGTCGCGCCGGGAATCGTGTAAACACCACGCAGACGTCGGCGTCGGCCCCCGCATGGCTTCGAGCGCTCGAAGAGACAGAGTCCGAAACGACGTCAGCCGGGGCGTCGAGCACGCCGCCCGCGCTGGTCGCACTCGTGCTCGGAAATGGCGAAGGGGACCGCGCTAGCGTGCCTTGAATCGGTGAGCGGCGGTACCGCGGCGATCGCGAGAGCTCGTATCAGCCGCGCCAAAGCGAAATATTGGCGCTCGGCTCGGCGCAGTACGCCGCCTCGTCGCACGAGTACGGCCCCATGGAGGTCTGGCCACTAATGCTGCTACTATAAGGGGCCATACGGTCCCGGCTGACGTTGTACCGCAGTGCGATTTTCGGCTTGCGCGTCTTCGTAGTTGTTTCCGCGCACTGCTGCGGAGTCGAGAATCGTGCCCAGGCACGGCTACGCGAGCGCTCGAAGCGACAGAAGTCCGAAACGATTTCAGCCGGGGCGGCGGGAGCTCGACGCCTTTCACGAAACTTTGGCGTACAAGCCGCCGCACGGCCACGACGGAATCGCTGGCATCCTGCTCGCAGCTGCATTGTGTCGCGCCGGGAATCGTGGAAACACCACGCTGACGTCGGCGTCGGCGCCGACATGGCTTCGAGCGCTCCAAGAGACAAAGTCCGAAACGACGTCAGCCGGGGCGTCGAGCACGCCGCCCGCGCTGGTCGCACTTGTGCTCGGAAATGGCGAAGGGGACCGCGCTAGCGTGCCTTGAATCGGTGAGCGGCGGTACCGCGGCGATCGCGAGAGCTCGTATCAGCCGCGCCAAAGCGAAATATTGGCGCTCGGCTCGGCGCAGTACGCCGCCTCGTCGCACGAGTACGGCCCCATGGAGGTCAGGCCACTTATCGCTGCTATTATAAGGGGCCATACGGTCCCAGCTTACGTTGTACCGCAGTGCGGTTTTCGGCTTGCGCGTCTTCGTAGCTGTTTCCGCGCACTGCTGCGGAGTCGAGAATCGTGCCCAGGCACGGCTACGCGACCGCTCGAAGCGACAGAAGTCCAAAACGACGTCAGCCGGGGCGGCGGGAGCTCGATACCCTTCACGAAACTTTGGCGTACAAGCCGCCGCACGGCCACGACGGAATCGCTGGCATCCTGCTCGCAGCTGCATTGTGTCGCGCCGGGAATCGTGGAAAGACCACGCAGACGTCGGCGTCGGCCCCGACATGGCTTCGAGCGCTCCAAGAGACAAAGTCCGAAACGACGTCAGCCGGGGCGTCGAGCACGCCGCCCGCGCTGGTCGCACTCGTGCTCGGAAATGGCGAAGGGGACCGCGCTAGCGTGCGTTGAATCGGTGAGCGGCGGTACCGCGGCGATCGCGAGCGCTCGTATCAGCCGCGCCAAAGCGAAATATTGGCGCTCGGCTCGGCGCAGTACGCCGCCTCGTCGCACGAGTACGGCCCCATGGAGGTCTGGCCACTTATCGCTGCTACTATAAGGGGCCATACGGTCCCGGCTGACGTTGTACCGCAGTGCGATTTTCGGCTTGCGCGTCTTCGTAGCTGTTTCCGCGCACTGCTGTGGAGTCGAGAATCGTGCCCAGGCACGGCTACGCGAGCGCTCGAAGCGACAGAAGTCCGAAACGACGTCAGCCGGGGCGGCGGGAGCTCTACGCCTTTCACGAAACTTTGGCGTACAAGCCGCCGCACGGCCACTACTTAGTCGGCGTCACCGTGCAGAGGGCTGCACTATAGCTCGCCGGGAACTGGGAGAGAACCTGGCGGGCGTCGTCGTCGGCCCCGCGACGTTGGCGCGAGCGCTCGAAGAGACAAAGTCCGAAACGACGTCAGCCGGGGCGGCGGGAGCTCGATACCCTTCACGACACTTCTGCGTGTACACCGCCGCACGGCCGCTTCGGAATCGCTGGCATCCTGCTCGCAGCTGCATTGTGTCGCGCCGGGAATCGTGGAAACACCACGCAGATGTCGGCGTCGGCCCCGACATGGCTTCGAGCGCTCCAAGAGACAAAGTCCGAAACGACGTCAGGCGGGGCGTCGAGCACGCCGCCCGCGCTGGTCGCACTCGTGCTCGGAAATGGCGAAGGGGACCGCGCTAGCGTGCCTTGAATCGGTGAGCGGCGGTACCGCGGCGATCGCGAGAGCTCGTATCAGCCGCGCCAAAGCGAAATATTGGCGCTCGGCTCGGCGCAGTACGCCGCCTCGTCGCACGAGTACGGCCCCATGGAGGTCTGGCCACTTATCGCTGCTACTATAAGGGGCCATACGGTCCCGGCTGACGTTGTACCGCAGTGCGATTTTCGGCTTGCGCGTCTTTGTAGTTGTTTCCGCGCACTGCTGCGGAGTCGAGAATCGTGCCCAGGCACGGCTACGCGAGCGCTCGAAGCGACAGAAGTCCGAAACCACGTGAGCCGGGCCGGCGGGAGCTCGACGCCTTTCACGCAACTTTGGCGTACAAGCCGCTGCACGGCCACTACTCAGTCGGCGCCGCCGTGCAGAGGGCTGCACTATAACACGCCGGGAACCGGGAGAGAACCGGCCGGGCGTCGTCGTCGGCCCCGCGACGTTGGCGCGAGCGCTCGAAGAGACACAGTCCCAAACGATGTCAGCCGGGGCGTCGAGCACGCCGCCCGCGCTGGTCGCACTCGTGCTCGGAAATGGCGAAGGGGCCGGGCTAGCTTTCCTCGAATCGATCGGCCGGGGGCCGCCCCGTAGGGGGACCGAAAGGCGATCGTTCAGGAAACGGCACTGGCCATTCGCGAGAAATTGCCGTTCGCGCATTCGATGGACGCGCTGCAGTTTCACGACTTCGGCATGGTGCCGCCGACGTAAGCTTTCAATCTTTCTCGCGGCGTTACGAGGCGGCACGATTTCCGCCAAACGCTCGTCGAAAGTGCCACGAGTACGGCCCCATGGAGGTTTGGGTACTTATCGCTGCTATTATATGGGGGTCCCAGAGAGCAGTCGCCCCCAAAGCGACCTGGGTGTTTGATGTGCGGCGGGCTTCGTTCCCGTCAAGCGTGTCCCCGGTATCGCTCCCGTGGATCCCACAGCTGACGTCTGCAGCCTCATCCGCTTGATGCGTTAGGGGCTGGTTGTCGGACGACGCTTTTTCCACGATATCGAGGTGTGTTCCCCATCGTCCTCGGACGAGTCAAATACGAAAGCGCCGAAGGCGCGGGCGTGACCCGTCGCCTGGCGGCTTTGCCGTCTCGGCTACGTTGCAAGTGTCGGTCGGTCCACCAGTGCTGCGGGCTCGAGAGAAACCGCAAGCCGCGATCGAGTTGACACAACCAGTCTATCGAGAATGTTGCGTGCTTCTTGCCGCGTGGCGATACCCGGCCCTGCGGGGAGGGCGCCGTAGCGAGCTCGAACGCCGTCGTCTCGGACTGTGCAAAGTGCTACACTTTGCGAGAACGAAGCGTGTTGGGGCGCCTGAAGGTGGCCTCGGCATCGCAAAAACGGCGTCCGGCCTGCTTGAAAGGCTGGACGCGCAGTTGAACGATTACCTGGTTGATCCTGCCAGTAATCATATGCTTGTCTCAAAGATTAAGCCATGCATGTCTAAGTACATGCCGAAATAAGGCGAAACCGCGAATGGCTCATTAAATCAGTTATGGTTCCTTAGATCGTTTCTTCCTACTTGGATAACTGTGGCAATTCTAGAGCTAATACATGCAGTGAGCCTGAAGCCCTTTGGGCGACGGGTGCTTTTATTAGACCAAGATCGATCGGGTTTCGGCCCGTATTGTGTGGTGACTCTGGATAACTTTGTGCTGATCGCATGGCCACGAGCCGGCGACGTTTCTTTCAAGTGTCTGCCTTATCAACTTTCGATGGTAGGTTACTTGCTTACCATGGTTCTTACGGGTAACGGAGAATCAGGGTTCGATTCCAGAGAGGGAGCCTGAGAAACGGCTACCACATCCAAGGAAGGCAGCAGGCGCGCAAATTACCCACTCCCGGCACGGGGAGGTAGTGACGAAAAATAACAATACGGGACTCTTTTGAGGCCCCGTAATTGAAATGAGTACACTCTAAATCCTTTAACGAGGATCAATTGGAGGGCAAGTCTGGTGCCAGCAGCCGCGGTAATTCCAGCTCCAATAGCGTATACTAAAGCTGCTGCGGTTAAAAAGCTCGTAGTTGGATCTCAGTTCCAGACGAGTAGTGCATCTACGCGATGCGACGGCTCGGACTGAACATCATGCCGGTCCTTTCTTGGTGCACTTCATTGTGTGCCTCGAGAAGGCCGGTGCTTTTACTTTGAAAAAATTAGAGTGCTCAACGCAGGCGAGTCGCCTGAATAAACTTGCATGGAATAATAGAACAAGACCTCGTTTCTGTTCTGTTGGTTTTTGGAATACGAGGTAATGATTAAGAGGGACAGACGGGGGCATTCGTATTGCGGCGCTAGAGGTGAAATTCTTGGACCGTCGCAAGACGAACTACTGCGAAAGCATTTGCCAAGAATGTTTTCTTTGATCAAGAACGAAAGTCAGAGGTTCGAAGGCGATCAGATACCGCCCTAGTTCTGACCATAAACGATGCCAACCAGCGATCCGCCTGAGTTACTCAAATGACTCGGCGGGCAGCTTCCGGGAAACCAAAGTGTTTGGGTTCCGGGGGAAGTATGGTTGCAAAGCTGAAACTTAAAGGAATTGACGGAAGGGCACCACCAGGAGTGGAGCCTGCGGCTTAATTTGACTCAACACGGGAAAGCTTACCCGGCCCGGACACTGGGAGGATTGACAGATTGAGAGCTCTTTCTTGATTCGGTGGATGGTGGTGCATGGCCGTTCTTAGTTGGTGGAGCGATTTGTCTGGTTAATTCCGATAACGAACGAGACTCTAGCCTATTAAATAGGTGCGGGGTTCCCAGCACCTTACAACCTTCTTAGAGGGACAAGCGGCTCCTAGCCGCACGAAACAGAGCAATAACAGGTCTGTGATGCCCTTAGATGTCCGGGGCCGCACGCGCGCTACACTGAAGGAAGCAGCGTGTCTTTATCCCTGTCTGAAAAGACTGGGTAACCCGTGGAACTTCTTTCGTGATTGGGATAGGGGCTTGCAATTGTTCCCCTTGAACGAGGAATTCCCAGTAAGCGCGAGTCATAAGCTCGCGTTGATTACGTCCCTGCCCTTTGTACACACCGCCCGTCGCTACTACCGATTGAATGATTTAGTGAGGTCTTCGGACCGATGTCCGGCGCGGCCTTTCGGTTGCGCCGGTCTGTTGGAAAGATGACCAAACTTGATCATTTAGAGGAAGTAAAAGTCGTAACAAGGTTTCCGTAGGTGAACCTGCGGAAGGATCATTACCGGATTGTGAAGGGTGACGAGCGCCATTGTTTCAACCCCGTGTGGGTGAAGCAGCTCGCTGCGCCCGACGCTTTCCGCCGCTGGCCCCGCTTGGACGCGGGGACGGCTATACCCGAACATGCCGGGGACTGCCTGAATTTTGA
>NC_134578.1:126930425-126952925 GCF_050947875.1 Dermacentor variabilis
GACGTGGTTGCGGACTTAGCCGCGCGCAGGCGCCGACAGACCGACCGGACTACACACAATTTGAGCAACAGTCCCGTGGCCTCAGTTTTAGTCGCCGTGTCGCTTACGCGCCGGGCATTTTCACTCGCTACTTGGCTTAAGGGCGGCCGTTTGGTGGTCTCCGTCGCCGCCCCGGCCGACGTGGTAGCGGACTTCGCGTAATGTTGCCCGTTGTTTCACAGCAAACGGGCGCTGCGAATTTCATGCTTTCTTTCCAGTTTGGACATTTGTCTTCGTGTACGGGTGCTGGAGCTGTGTATAACTTTATAGAGCGTCTCAAGAAAAAAACTTGTTTGGAGCTTCACATTTAAGAGGAGCGGCTCCTTAGTACGAGGCGGTTTTCCTTTCACTTTCTCCCGATCATAGTACTCATCTGCCACTTCTCTCACCACGACACGATATTTTTTTGGGGGGGGGGTCCTCCCTTGATCCTGAAGTGAACAGACTGTTTCATACATCACGCAGACGCCCGCATCTATCCTGTCATGATGCCATTTACAAAAATCCTTAACAGGTGCCCGCACCTACGCAATCAACGCCAACTCAATTTAAAGAACAGCTGTTCAAAAGCTGATCGAAACCATCCAGTTTGGGAAAACCTAATTTGTGCAGTCGTTTTTATTTTTTTTTTTCATTTTGAGAGACGTGAAACCGTTTGTTACGACCCTTTTGTTACTGCGGCTGCGAAATCGTGCGTAATACCAATTTAATTGTGTGCTGGTTGGTCGTTTGTCAGCCCTTTGTGTTTTTCAAGAAAATGAACCACACGTTTATAAATTATGTGCGTAAAAATTTTCTCCATCTGCACCAATACGCCACCACCAAAATACTTAAACAAGAGAGAAAGCGTCCGAGGCCATGAGGTTTCGAAAATGCCGCGCTCCGAAATTTTCACATCCGCCATTGGGAATATAATTAGTATCCGTTGTAGAAAAAAAGAAAAAGGAATCAGATTTCAAGTGATCATTGAAAGTGGCCGCGTTTTTTCGGGGCGTGTCCTGATGAAATAATTTCACTTCAGTTCGTTGGTTCAATTGCATTTGTTGGCTCCTTGCAGCATGTTTAGATTTCATCTTTTTCAGTATTCTTAGTACTCTCATTGTAGCCTGCACATTTTTCGGTTGTTTTGAGGTATCCATTCCTGAATGATGTTTTTCTTTTCCTTAAAGCTAGCCGTAGAACAAGCGCTTTCTATCTAATCATTACAATAAGAATCCAGCATCATCGGCGCGATTAAAGTTCGGGAACTGGCGATTTTTAATGCCGCGATCACGAAGGTTAACAGCATGTTCATACAAGGGGTGACGTGACGCACGGCGTGATTTTTCAGCATACCAGTCACGATATCTAATCGAATCTAAGATTGAAATGGCGTTCTTAATTAGTTTGGTTCCAGATAGAACAAACAGAAATAAAAAAAAGGTTGTCTTTGATTGCCATTCAAATCTTAAGACCGCGTGTAGAAAGTGTTCCGGCTTACATTCGGCAAATCAAAATGAACGGCTAAAATTAGTCTATCCCATTAGGTTTCATGCGGGAGATCACGCGAAAGGCAGCCATTCTTCTTTACATGGTTTCTCTCTTTTGCGCTGTCATTTGCGCATGCAAATTTCTTCGTACGGGAATTTTATGAAGCGAAGGCAGCTACAGACCGTTTTCATTGTTTCGTTCATGTTCGTAGGCGCAAATTTTCAAACCTAGTGCTTGGAGGAACATTTCCGCTGCTCTAGAAGGGCATGACAGTGCCCGCTCTTTCATTTCTCCAATCGCTCGCAAACACATTGCATTGCTAGCCTACAGCGGCAATACAAAGTGACGTTTCACCATGCACGTCGAAGTTGATTACCAGTACCGCGCCAGCGTCGACTGGCCGCCGAAGCGACGAGCTCAGCAGCGCATGCGCAAGGGCCGACACCACCCCAACCGAGCTTCCCTGCTTATCGGAGAGAGCAGGTGCGCGTCTGAGTATCTGAGTTTAAAAAAAAAAAAGAAACTGTGCCCGAGGCATTGACAAAGACCAGTGGTCGCGGTTCTCTGAATCTTATCGCATTATAGAAAAGGCGGGTTGGCGGCGCTTCCTCGAGGGTCAAAACGTACAATCGTCGAACTAGCGCTCCCGGCGTCAAGTGGAGTGCATCCTTCTTCTTGGAACGGTTTGCAATTGACTGCTTGAATGTGCCGACCACGCGTCACGGGTCGCGTATAGAGCCAACCGTTGGCAAGAACGCGTCTAGCGTAGCAGCAGAACCGATCGCGGTTGCGATAACCCATCGCTGGTAGCGAAAAGAAAAAAGGAACGCACCCACACGCAGTTTGTAGCAATAACCGCACAAACCAATGTGGTTTTAAATGTAGCTTCGCAGGTCACAGTAGAAGGGCACTGAAACTTTCTCATAACGCACACTGCTGTAGTCCACAAAGAACAAAGCGCACAAAACAGATCTGATACAGCCGCACTGCATTATTTCGTGTTTTCACTATATCATAACTTTCGTGTGCATGCCACGCAGGCCAGGAGTAAAAGGCAAGAAAAAAAATGATACGCGATCCTAAGCTTTGACTTGGATGCTGTGGCATTTATGTTCTCTAGGCGAACGCAACGCGCCAGCCTCGACTGGCCGCCGAAGCGACGAGCTCAGCAGCGCATGCGCAAGGGCCGACACCACCCCAACCGAGCTTCCCTGCTTATCGGAGAGAGCAGGTGCGCGTGAACACGGGCGCGTCTGAGTATCTGAGCTTAAAAAAAAAAACTGTGCCCGAGGCAATGACAAAGGCAAGTGGTCGCGGTCGCTCTGAATCTTATCGTATTATAGAAAAGGCGGGTTGGCGGCGCTTCCTCGAGGGTCAAAACGTACAATCGTCGAACTAGCGCTCCCGGCGTCAAGTGGAGTGCATACTTCTTCTTGGAACGGTTTGCAATTGACTGCTTGAATGTGCCGACCGCGCGACACGCGTCGCGTATAGAGCCAACCGTTGGCAAGAACGCGTCTAGCGTAGCAGCAGAACCGATCGCGGTTGCGATAACCCATCGCTGGTAGCGAAAGCAAAAGACGAACGCACCCACACGCAGTTTGTAGCAATAACCGCACAAAACAATGTGGTTTTAAATGTAGCTTCGCAGGTCACAGTAGAAGGGCACTGAAACTTTCTCATAACGCACACCGCTGTAGTCCACAAAGAACAAAACGCACAAAATAGATCTGATACAGCCGCACTGCATTATTTCGTGTTTTCACTATATCATAACTTTCGTGTGCATCTCACGCAGGCCAAGGAGTAAAAGGCAAGAAAAAAAAGATGATACGCGATCCTAAGCTTTGACTTGGCTGCTGTGGCATTTATGTTCTCTAGGCGAACGCAATGCACAAACTGAACTCGAATTTCCAATAATGGAAGTTCGTATTTGGCGACATGGTTGTATTTTTGACTAATATTTGCGTTTTTCGCCCGTGCATGCGCTTCACTGCGCTACTCTTTGCCCCTTCAACGCGGCTTCACTGCAATGCGGAAGTGTTCTGCGTTAAGCCGAACCAACAGGCAAAATCGCGCCTAGCACATAGAGTTCCCCCCCCCCCCCAAAGCGGAAAAGAAAAGTAGCTTTATTTAAACGAGAAAGATGCCACGAGTGCCCCAACGGAAAGCTTTAAGGGTTACCGAAGGGTAACTGAGGGCGACGCAACGAGCTTTGGCAAGAACGACGATGGGTGTAGCGTCACGAGAGATAGGAATAGAGCAGATTGAGGGGCGAGCGAACAAACGCGAGTTAATGACACCCTAGTTTAAACCATGAAAAAAAGAAATGGGCATGCAATGGGGGGGGGGAAGATGGTCATTAAGGGTTACGGACTCAATTCCAAGAGAAGGGAAGCGTAGCAGGGGGTGGCAGAAAGTTGGGAGGGCAGATTAGATTAGGAAATGTGCAGGGACTACATGGCGACAATTAGCACGTGACCGGGGTACTTGGATACTTATGGGAGAGGCCTTTGCCCTGCACTGGGCGTAACCAGGTGGGGGAGGATGAAAAGGTAGGAACAGGTCTTCATAACATACAGGTTGGAAAGCTGGAGCACCTTTGAACCCTTGAATATATTTCGCAAGACTTGGCCACACGACATGTTTGTTTTCGAGGCGTTCGCTCCCACTGCTGCGAAAATGTGCACACAACGGCTGCACAGTAGTTGCCAGAAAGCGGGCACTCTATTTTTCTTTCAGAGGGAATCTTTCTTCCACTAGGGCAGCGGATTTTGGCAGGGCGAGCTTGCGTTGGCGCTGTGGTTTACGGATCCAAGCAATAGTGAACTCAAAAATCCAGTGTTGGCTTTGAGCGGGATTCACATTGGTTGCCGAACCCACGGCTAATAATACACCCCCCCCTCCCCGTCCTATAGTGGCTCATTACAGCAGACAGAAACATCGGATAAATAACAATCCTATTTCTCAGACATATAATTTGCCGATTCTCCCTCCTGGTTCTTTCTTTTGCTGTCATTTATTTTTCTCGAAGGCCGTAATAAGAAATTTGCTGGTGCGGCTGTCCCATTTGCGCGGCAAGAAGTGCGACGCTACACACAGGTGGAGTGGCCGTTTAATTACTCTCGTGGTCCGCGAACCGGCGTCGTTGCGTATGGTATAGGAATGGTGCGTGTGAAGTCAGTGCTCGCTTCGAGCTTGTGTTCTTCATTTTGATTGAATGAAGTCTCACCGAAGTGAGCGGGGGCCGATCCCGGAGGTAGTGCAATACCGGGCCGACCTGCGGCGGAGGTGAAGCAGGCTTCAAGCACTCCGCCAACTTCCAAAAATAGGTTTAATATCGTGGGTCCACATAGAACCCGTATCAGATATTAAGCTGATAAGAACAGAGTTTTTTATTATGCTAGTTACACATCACATCATAAATATTTGTTACGAAACCAAGGAAAAAACGGATAAAAGGTGTGTAGTCTAAAACCGGCAAACAAATGACTAAAAAAACTAGTTAGTGGTGTTAGTAATAAAAGGCTAAAACTGTAAAGGTGTAAAACAGCAAAAATCGCTTCTCTAAAAACATAAGATCATCTAAGAGGTGCCGACATGGGCTCTAAAAATCTTTGTAGAGGCGCTGATAGTATCGCTGATGCACAGGCGTTTGAGTGTCCGTAGGTATGACCTACTGCACAGCCTGCGCATCACGCGATCATTCCCCTGATCCCAGGTGCCAAGGCAGCCGACGACAACCGCGTCCACCATCACGCGTCCCATTTGCGCGGCAAGAAGTGCGACGCTACACACAGGTGGAGTGGCCGTTTAATTACTCTCGTGGTCCGCGAACCGGCGTCGTTGCGTATGGTATAGGAATGGTGCGTGTGAAGTCAGTGCTCGCTTCGAGCTTGTGTTCTTCATTTTGATTGAATGAAGTCTCACCGAAGTGAGCGGGGGCCGATCCCGGAGGTAGTGCAATACCGGGCCGACCTGCGGCGGAGGTGAAGCAGGCTTCAAGCACTGCGCCAACTTCCAAAAATAGGTTTAATATCGTGGGTCCACATAGAACCCGTATCAGATATTAAGCTGATAAGAACAGAGTTTTTTATTATGCTAGTGACAATACATCATAAATATGGGTTACAAAACCAAGGAAAAAACGAGTAAAAGGTGTATAATGTAAAACAGGTAACCAAATGACTAAAAAAACTAGTTAGTGGTGTTAGTAATAAAAGGGTAAAACTGTAAAGGTGTAAAACAGTAAAAATCGCTTCTCTAAAAACATAAGATCATGAAGAGGTGCCGACTTGGGCTCTAAAAATCTTTCTAGAGGCGCTGATAGTGTCGCTGATGCACAGGCGTTTGAGAGTCCGTAGGTATGACCTACTACACAGCCTGCGCATCACGCGATCATTCCCCTGATCCCAGGTGCCAAGGCAGCCGACGACCACCGCGTCCACCGTCACGCGTTGGAACCGCCGGAGGAGATGACGCTGTACAGGGGCGTACTTCTCCTCCTTAGCCTTCTGGGCGTCCTGGAACGCCTGCTGCCTGTTCTCGAAAGGGCAGCAGACGTCCAGGATAAGTGCCTCCTCTCCACGGGCCAGTACCAGGTCGGGCTTGAGTGAGGTAGTGCCCACGACCTGGTTCTCTGCGATGACTGTAAACCTCCCCAAGGCAGCCTTTTTTATTCTGGCGACGATGGTGTTGTGACGCTCCGTGATGGCCCGACTCTGCCGCATGCAATGGCAGAGTACATGCGGCAGTGTCTCCTCCCCGTACTCGCAGCGCCTGCATCTTTTGTCGGCTGCGGGTGCCCAGAGTCTTGTGGCATTGAGG
The DNA here is from genome assembly GCF_050947875.1 of Dermacentor variabilis. Lineage (NCBI taxonomy): Eukaryota > Metazoa > Arthropoda > Arachnida > Ixodida > Ixodidae > Dermacentor > Dermacentor variabilis. The sequence continues at coordinate 126,936,762 of NC_134578.1, forward strand.
GGGAGGAGATTTAGTCGGGCTCGATGCACGAAGCGCCAGTCGATGAAGCGGGTGTAGCGGCCGGACCTCATGAAGTGTGAATTTGCCGGGTCGGCCGCTACACACACCATCGCCTTGCCCTGGTTTGGTTTGTCATGCAGAGCTCTGTCCCTTTCGGTGGAGAGGAGCGCCCGGATGGTCTTGACCAGCTTGTGGCGGTTCCTCGCTGACACGGAGGCCTCTCCGCAGTTGATGCGGGCTCCATGCTCCAACAGCTGCCAGGCGACGGAGAGGCGACGGGAGGCTTTCCGGGCCTCCGTCCACACAGACTGGACCTGTGTGGACGTTTGTCGGAAGTCGCCCTCCGTTTCGCCTGAGAGGTAGGCCTCCATGTCCTCGGTGTTCGCGGGTCGTCTTAGCCGCCTTGACACGACGCCCTCTAGGTCCCCTGCTGCACGCTCCCGGACCTCCACGTCGGTCGACGTCAGTAGTTTGAAGGCTCCATCCACCCGGCAGATGTCGCTGCGCTCCGCCGCAAGTGGGATCCCTGCACTGCCAGCCTCAGAGCCTCCGTACAAGTATTCATTGGAAGCTCTGGCTGGCACGTACAGGGTCTTCTTGATGAGCGGGCGGAGCTCCTCGTCCAGGCGTTGCCACTCTCCTTTGCTGGCAAGGCCCACCCGCATGGCAAAGTTCAGGGCTGGATACAAGAACGTTTTTATGGCATCCAGCCTTTGCCATGGGGCGAGCATAGAGGAGAGCAGCTTCCTGCCTAGGTGGATGGCCTCGTCGACCGTCGTCTCGTCCGGTAGCACCCTGAACCCCACTGGACGGCCCAGGAACTTGTGCCCCTCGAAGTCGCCAAGCGCCGGAATCGGGTCGCCACCCACGGTGAAGGAGGTGGGCCGTGTACCCACGGGGTGGCGACCAGACAGGTGTAGAGACCGGCACTTGGCGGCGTTCAGTCGCAGCCCAAGCCGGTCCGACAGGGCAGTCACACGGTCCAAGCGGCTCTGCAGGGTGGTGGGATCCGCGGCCAGCAGCGTCAGATCATCGGCGTAGGCAAGGATGTTGTGCTGCCTATCGCCTCCCTGTACTGCACGGATGACCGGGTCCACCACCAGGTTGAAAAGCAGGCCGCTCAGAGGACAGCCCTGTCTCAGTCCGGCTCCGATGGTAATAGGCTCCGTAATGCCTGCTGCTGCCACGACGCAGGTGGTGTTGGCGCGGTAGAGGTCTTCAACGATGGTAGCAAAGGCCTCCCCCGCGCCGGCGCCGCGGACAGCGTCGACGAGGGCCTGATGGGCGACCGAGCCGAAGGCGTTGGCAAAATCGAGGAACCCCACGCACAGCTCCCCTCCTCCTGTCCTGGCGTCATCCAGGCGTCCCTGCAGCACGAAGTTGTGTTCGAACACTCCATCGTGCGGCAGGAAGCCCTTCTGACACCTGGACAGTACCGCATGGTCGCCCAACCACCTCTGCAGCCGGGTGGTGAGACACCCGGCATACAGTTTGGCGATCGTGCGACCAAGGGCAATGGGTCGCCAGTTTGTGGGGTCCTCGCGGTCGCCCTTCTTGTAAATCAGGATTGTCCTCGTCGACTTCCAGCTCAGGGGCGTGCGGCGGTATTGGAGGCATATGTTGTATACCGCCGCCAGGAACCTGCCCTCAGGGTCCACCTGCCTCCAGTGGTGGTACGTGAGGCGGTCCTCCCCTGGAGCTGTACTCTCGCATTTACGGAGCTTGGCTGCGACTTCTTCTGGTGAAAAGGGGCACAAGTCCAGTTCTTCGGTGGCTGGAAGCCTTGACCGCAGGATGCTGGTATCCACGGTTGTTGGTGACCAGAGGTTCGAGTAGTGATCTTGTAGTGCATGGGGGTCAATCGGGCAGAGCTGGGACGGGCCTTCAGTGATCAGCCGCACTGCCCGGCGCCGGTTCCTTCTGTATAATGTTTGGATCTGCTGGGGGTTGTCGGGGTTCACCTCGCGCCTTCGTGATTGGCGCGAGTCCCCGACTGGCAGCCGCAGGTGTTTTGTTGCGGCTGCAATGGCACGGTCGAGGATGTTTTCAAACCGTGCCCACTCCCCAGCAGACTCGGGCAACCGGCTCAATGCCCGCAGCTCTGCCGTTTCGTCCGCTAAGGTCCATGCACTGCCCTCTGGCCGCGTGGTACCAGCATGTTCGTCCTGGGTCCCGAAGTCCTGGGTGCTGCCATCATGGTCCTGCACATCTGCTCTGCCTGGGGAGAGCTCCTGCATGGCCGCCGGCTCGTGAGCCTCGGAGGCTGGTGCTCCTGGGCTGCCTCGGTTGGACAGCAGCGATGGTGTTGGAGAGGGAGAGGCCGAGGCCGCGGTCCGCCCTGATTGAGTTGGCGTCCGCTGAGAGGGTGCCTCGGCCATCTCGTCATCGCTGCTTTGTCCGGGTGTTCCTCGAGGCGCCACAGGAGACGGCTCCTGGTCGGCGGCCTGCTCGGTGGCCACTGCTGGTGTTTCGGGAGGGTCCTCAGGGGGACCCTCGGTGCTGTCCTGCTCTGTTGGGGGGGTGCCATCGTTGTCCTGTTCCGACGCACCAGAGGCAGCACCCGCGGCGAGATCACGCCTGGCTGCTAGTGCCGCCTCCCTCCTGTGCTACTGCTCGTGGTTGCTCAAGCCCCTCCTTGTGGGGAAGGACATTGAGCAACTGCCACACTGATGTGGCATGGCAGCAGGGGGGGCGGTCGAGTTGGCTGCAGCCAGGCAGGCGTGGGAGGCTGGTCTTTGCCCCAGTGTCTCGCCGCAGATACTGCACACGTTGATGGTGCGCCGGATTCTGGTGCCGTGCTCGATTTCTAGGTGCCGCTGGAGAGACTGCCGCCGCGCCGTCCATTTGGCCGCGGCATAGGCAGCTCGGCAGCCCTCCTCGCAGCACCGGACCGTGTGGGGCACGGGGAAGAACACCGTGAGGGTGCCATCCTCACGGGCCGGCTGGCGTTCCTGCCCAACAGATACTACAGAACAGATACTACTACAAGGGAAGGTTTTATTCATACATCGAATCGATTCAAGCAAACACAGGTTAACAATGTACAGTACACTTGTTATGGTACAGTTGGTAGTTGCACTTTGAACCGATGCACTTTGCTGAACCATAGTACAAAAGAAAGATCATGCTGCATTATACAATGCTATGTCTGCTAAAGGGTCGTACACTTGCATAGAAGACGAAGGAGAAGGTATCGAAACACCTTGGGGCACTGTGTCTCCCATACATATTTCTGTGGGCAACTGTTGTTGCGACGCTGAGGACTGTGTATTTACTACATGTTTTCGAAAATGCGTTTGATTTTGTGTGGGGTGCTAAGGGGGAACGTTAATATGGCAATAACGGGTACGCGAGTTGTCCATTTTTTTGAATGAAAAATCTTGTATGCCAGCGGCGGAGGAAACTTTCCTCCCCTGTTGCATCGAGTTCCTCGTTCAAGTATTCCCATAGGAGCAGGCTTATTTTCTGGAGGGTGGGGTAGGCTGCCCTTACCGGCACTCTCCTTACCTCTGCGAGGCATCGACGTTTCCACAGGGCGTACATTGTACAAACAAAAACTAAGGTGGCGAAATTGCCTTTGGTTTTCTGCGCCATGGCCTGCAGTCGTACTCCGAAGGTGTGTAGCATTAATCGCCATACGGCTTTAGCAGCGACGCACTCGAATAACGCATGGTCGACGGTTTCTGAGTAGCTGCAGTTGGGGCAGCGATCGTTCGGAACAATGCCCAGTCTGTGTAATCTCTGCCGGGTCGGGAGTGCTTTCCATTTTCGTTTAACTTCGAAGTCCTCGACTTCTTTGGGAAGTTTTATCTTTTTTGGTTGGGTTGCCTTTATGTTTTCAAGTTTTTCCTTGTCTTCAGTTGATAATTGGGTTTCCGTTATGGTTTCGATGATCTTAGCTGGTGAGTCTTTGTCTATGTTAGTGCCGGGGGCTTCTTTCTCTAACATAGCCTTCGTGACAGCGGCAGTCTTGTAGAAAGCGGAAGGGAATTCTGCGTGTGGTCCAGGTAACCTACTGCAATCTAGGACACTGCGATTGGTGCTGCACCAGTACCACATTAGGCCCTTGCCTATATAATCGGCCGAGGTGCCTAAATACCTGGCAGTCTTTAGGGCCAGAAGCCGTGCGGTAGTCCCGACGTGTAGGAGTCCGAGGCCTCCGCTCTTTGTGGCTAGCTGCAGTATATTTCGTTTTATCGGGGGTGGCTTGTTTTCCCACAAGAAAGCTGTGATGAGCTTGTTCATTTGGGTGATCGTTTTACTGGGTATGATGCCAACTCGACTGGCGTAGTTGGCAAACCCACATATTGTTGTTCTTGCTGCGAGGGCTTTCTCTTGTAGCGTAAGGGGCATTTGTTGTAGCTGGGATATGGCGTGTTTTGCCTTGGTAATGGCAACCTGCCAGGTGGGCTGCGCCACGCCGTTCTGAGTAAAATAGATTCCAAGAATTTTTACCGTGTCAACCCGCTGTATGTTGCTTATGGCGTCCGGTGGGAAGGATCCGAATAGAAGGGCCTTGCTTTTGGCTTCGTTTAGTGCCGCGCCAGACAGGTGTGCGTACCTTGCAAAAATGGTACGGAAGTAGTGCAGACTGGATTCGTTTCTGACAAAGATGGCTAGGTCATCCGCGTAGGCCGTGATCTTGATTTCTTCCTGGCCTGTCAAGGGGAAGCCTCGGATGCGCGGTTCACTGTGTATACTAACTATCAATGGCTCAAGCGAAAGAATAAACAGGGTTGGTCCTAATGGGCATCCTTGGCGGATACCTTTTGTGTAGTTAAAACTCTGTGTGAGGGTCTTGTTGATCTGAATGTGACATGTCATGTTGCTATAGAGGAGTGAGATTATCGTGACAAAGTCTTGGGGGAAGGAGAACTGTTTCAGTATTGTGAAAAGATATGCGTGTTTGACCCTGTCGAAAGCCTTTGCTTGGTCCAATGAAAGGAAGGCGCCGCTTATCTGCTTGCTTGTCGCGTATTCAAAGACGTCACGGGTGAGCGTCAGGTTTGCAAATATTGACCGGCCAGGCACCGCACATGTCTGGTAGGGAGATATTATCAGTGGTAACACTCTCTTGATCCTGTTGTTCAGCACTGCTGCTGTGATCTTGTAATCTGTATTTAAGAGGGTGATCGGTCGCCACGCTTGGGGGGTATGCGGCTGGGCGCCTTCTTTCAGCAATAAGATAATTCTCCCTTTCCCAAAGGAGGGGGGTTTTTTCTTTTCGTTTATTACCATATTAATCAAGTCGCACAGCTTCTCGCCTACTTCGAAGAAGACGTTGTGAAACCCCGTGGTGATGCCATCACAGCCTGGGGCGGTGTCTTGTGACATGCTTTGGACGATGTGTTTCAGTTCTTCTGTGGTGACGTCATCACAAAGCCCTGAAAACGCTTCTTGGCCGAGACGCGGTAGATTTTCGCATAGCAGGGTCAGGTTTTCGGTGTCCACACCACTGTTAGTTTGGTCCTCCTCAAACTGTTGTCTAAAATGGGTAAAAAAATATTTTGGATCTCTTCTTGATCGTGTGTGGTTGTGCCATCTTCCCTCCTGGCCTCTACGATTTCCCTCGTAGCATTTGTCCCCTCGCGGTTGTTTTGTTCTTCTGTATTGCTGTGCAATTCACATGGGCCGCGTTGTGCCTTCCTTGTTCTTTTTACTAGGAGGCAATCATACTTCCTTTGTAGCGTTTGCAGGTATAACCCGGTGCATGAGGTGATGGTTTCCGCTCGCGTAATAATTTGCATTCTTCGCATTAATTCCCTGAGCTCGGCGGTGTACCGCCGGTGCCGCGCTTTGCCTTCGGCTTGTAGTGCCGTCGTCCATTGATCTTTTAGCGCTTCCCAAGTCATCGGGCTCATCTGCGGGGCGCGATCGGTGATTTCTTTGAGGCAGAGCTTGAGGTTTTCTTTGCTGGCATCATCCTGTAACAGGGCAGTGTCGAGCCGCCAACGTCGCGGGTGCGTTTCCTGTTCTGGATGGCCCCTGATTGTACATGTTACGGGGAGATGGTCAGTCCTTTTCGTTAGAGTGGCTGGGAGCGTCACGACTGTGCAAGACTGAAGTTTGGGGAGGAGGCCGTCGGGTATGTAAATGCGGTCTATTCGGCTCGACGTCCTGGTGGAGACGCGAGTAGGCTCAAAACGCTCATCATGGAGCGAGATCCATGCATCCGTAAGGCACAGATGGCGGAGTATTTTACAACATTCTCGTGCATTGTAAGTGGATCCCCCTTGCCCGGGGCCTCGGATGTCCCTAGTGGAGTTAATTACGCAGTTGAAATCGCCTAGAAGGACGTGCGGAGTTGTATCAAGAAGCATCGGATGAAGGGCCTTGAAAAAAGCGTTTGTGTCCGACCGGGTTGCCGGGGCATAGATGTTAACAAAACGGATTTTTTTACTATCTATGTATATGTCCAGCATCAGAGTCCGCCCGTTGGATCCGTACAGACAATGCGCTCGCTTGCGAAAACGTCCTGTCACGAAAATGGCCCCCACGCCGCACGCTCGGGCGTTTGTCAATGAAAAAAAGGCTTCCACTTGGAACTCGCGTTTGAATGTCTCCACTTCTAGTGGAGTCCTCAAATTAGCTTCTTGAACAAAAAGGATGTCGATATGCTCCTCCCTTGCGAGATTTAGGATTTCGCGCTGCTTGTTTTTTTCGCGAAAGCCTCTAACATTAAAAGTGGCAAAAGTAATGTCAGCCATATGCTGTGGCTCGTTTTCCAACCAAGGTGTTATACTGAACACAGATTACAAAGGAAGCACAGCAAAGAAACAATGTAGAGAACAGGGGGGGGGGTTAAAAAGCGCGAGCGTTGCGCAGCCATTGGGCGGTCTCTGTGTGTTTTTTTTTCCGTCTCACAGTGATAACTGGTTGTAGCGAAAGGTTGTGTGGGCGACCGAGAGGGAGGGTGTATGCAACGTGCTTCATTGCGAAGCGTAACGGCTGAAATAGGGCGGGTTTTGTTTTGGATTCATTGCTGTCCGCCTACAGGCGAGGGAAGATGGAAAAAAAAGAACGCGGGTGGGCGTGGTGTATGATTTGCTTTTTTTTTTCTGCTGTAGTATCGCGCCTTGCTTAGAGCGCGGAATCTTCCCGGCTCGCTATCTCTTCTGTGACGTCCATATCGGTCTCATTCGTGTGCGTATTTGTTTTCTTTTGCGAAGGGGGATCCTTCCTGGGAATTTTTTTTGGCATTTTGGTTTCGCTGTCACTGCTAGCAAGTTCATCTTTTGCTCGCCTTTGGGTTTCCGGGCTTATACGGTCTTTGGCGTGTTTTCGCCCTTCGCCTCCCCTTTTGTTTGAGCGGGATCTGTGTCGGTGTGGTTTAAGCGTTTGGGCTCCAACGTTCGGGGCGTTTGGAATTCGGCCTCCTCGTTCTTTGAGTGCGTCTTTCCCAGCGGCAATTACTGCTTCCTTTCCCTGCTGTAGCTTTTGCGGGGGGTTTGCGGCATTTGGGCCACTGTTAATTAGTTCCTTATTTAACGCTTTTGTTTCCAGGGAGAGCTTGCCCTCCTGTGGTTTTGCTTCCGGGATTTCATATTTGCCGCTGCTCACTATGGGCATATCTTCGAAAGTATGACTTTTCCCAAGGGTGGTTTGTTTAGGCTCGGTTTTTGTTGCCTCATCGCTGGTGTTTCCTGGGGGGCGTGGCTCGCTTGATGTGCCCGTGCTGTCTGTCGTTGCTGAGGCTGCGGCTAAATTTTGGGACGAGGCATCATCAGTTATCTCGTCGCAGCTATCTGTTGGCAAAGGGGTGTCGGGCTGTCGTGCGGGCATTACGTTGCTCGCGCTGCTTTCACTTTCCGCGGTGCTTTCCGCACCTTCCCAAAAGTCGTGTGATTTCGTTTTTTTGGTGAGGTTGCTTGATTGAAGCACCTGCATCTTCGGTGTTATGCTTTCGCTAAGCGTTGGGAAAGCCTGGCTTTGTTGCGTGCTTGCTATCTGATCTTGGTCGGTGGGCGTGTGTCGCCCAGCTACGCTCGCGTACGACTTGGGGTATGCCCTACTGCGGAAGCAAGCTTTTGTGCCATGACGGCCTCCGCACTTGTGGCACTCTTCGTCACAGCCCTCCGTCTCGTGCCCAAAAGTGCCGCACCGTTTACAATATGGGGCGGTGCACATTGTGGCCATGTGGCTGTCAGCACCACATCTCGCACACACGCGCCTCATGCCTCTGTACTCGCACATGACCCTGTGGCCGTGTACAGTCATGAAATTCGGGATTGGGCGGCTCATTTCGATGCGCACCACACGGACACCATTCAGCTTATTTTGGCGGTTAGCCACTTTCGCAAACGTTACACTTTTAACTTTGCCGTAGGGTTGTAAGGCAACGGACAGGGCGTCGGCGGACATATAGATGGGATACCGATACACATTAACAAAAGTGACTGGCGGGCCGACAGCATCGACGGGGACCTTAACTTGGTTCACGTGAAACTCCTCCGCAACCATTAGTCTAGTCGCCTGTGCGGCGGTTCTCGTGCAAACTAGGAATTTCGCACCTCCCATGTGTTGCAGCGCTAGGACGCTGTCGTCCCCCGCAGTCGTTTCAACAGCATCAATTAAATCATCAATAGATACATCGCCCTCAGGGGCATCAAAGTTAAAACAATTCTCCCGCAAAGGGGTCTCACTAGTTGCTTCCATGGCGTGGGGGGCGTGGCCGCTTGTAGCCCGGCCTCCGGGATTCATGGCGGTTCTGGTTGCTCGTGGCGTGTACAGCTGGCGCCGAAAGACGCCGCCGTACTCTGGTCTTGAAGGAAGCGCTGCAGGCGGCGCTGGCTCCAATGGGTTCAGGGGGGTTAGCCGACGGCTCGACAGGAGGCGCTCGTAGTGGAGCTGGCTCCCGAGACCATGGGCCGCTCAGCAGGCGCTGAAGGGGCCCGCCGGGTTACTCCGCCGCTGGACAGGTGGCGCTCGAGCAGGTAGGTGAGCAGGCGGGCAGGTCGGTCCTGGAAGGCGCTCGTGGACTCCTGGAGGCCCGCCGTGGTCCCGACGCGACCTCCGGGGCAGCAGTGATGGCTCATCGGAAGTTCTTCTCGGCCTGGGGCAGCGTTCTTAGCCAAAAGGCCGAGAAGCGATGTCCTTCACTTCACTCCATTGTACTACTGCCTTGTGGGCGCCCTGCCGACATTGGTAACCTCAGCAACAGCGTGGGCAATTTTCTAAATTTCAGCCTGTCTAGAGACTCTATGCTCTCTATCTGAGGAATAAACTCGCGACGCCTCAGTCTTTCGCTGTTAACGAAACGCTGTCGCGTAGAAACGAGACCCGAGTGCAAGCTTGTTTGTAAGGCCAAACCAACGACGGCAACCTCGTAGAAAACGGAGCAGGAGAGCGGAAAACACGCGCAAGGGGAATGCTCACTTCCGTCTGAATGCGGCCGCTCGAGGTGACTTTCTTTGAGGCCTTCGTTTCAAGCCCGTGCGCAAGTGTAATATAGCACGCGCATTTCCTTCATTTCTTTTTATTTACCGCAAGGCCCACTGAAAATTTTGATACGGCACAGGCCGGGACGGATCGCAACGTGTAGAATCGACCGGCAGAATTAAGTAGCGTGCCCCATGTACGAAGACGAGCAACATAGAAGTGAATGAAAAAAAAATAAATATAGAAAAGACTGCGCACTCCTTCCAACCGGAAACAGAGGGGGCAGAAGAATCGCCATGTGAAGCACAGGTATTGTATGTTAAAAAAAAAGTGCTACCTCATAATCTTTACCACTATCGCGTGCGCGCGTGTGTGTATATGTATATATACACACATACATACATACATACATATATATATATACACACACACACACACACACACACACACATACACACATGCTAGCATAGCTTAAACGCAGCTTTGAAGCTCAGCCTTACACAAGAAGAAAGCACCACCCCTTTCGCAATCCCCATTTGAACCATTTAAGTGAGAAACGTGAGTACAGCCAGGTCGTTCGAAACTGGCGCGAAAACGCATTGGCGCCATCTGTGTACGGAACTAGGAAAACCTACGGACTTCGCCATACAGAAAGAAAGGTAGATGGCGCGAGCGAACTAGAGCCAGTGAGTAATGGCAGAAACGTCTTGGGAAGAGAGAAAAAAAACACGCAAAGGTTGTTGGCTTGTGGCAGCATTCTATTTTACAGCGAGTAAAGAGCATAGCAGCTTCTAAAGGAGCAGCTAAAGAAAGAAGAACGTGAGAGAGGGAGACAAACAGGCGTGTTTCCTTAGAATGCAGAGCATGCAGCACACACAATCAAGTGCCAAAGAGACCGGGAAAGCAGATGGCGCGAAGGCGTATGTCGTCAAAGCTTGAAAGCAATTTATAAACTACAAGGCGCGCCGAAGTCAACCTACTCTCATCAGGTTGCTCCCGCCTCCAATTGCATTTAAATTAAAATTACAGTCGCCTCAAAGGCAGAGAGAGAGAGAGAGAAAATAAATACACTCGCTTCGTGCAGCTGCACCCGTTCAAATTTTACAGCAAGAGCACTCCCGAAAGCGCAAAGCCCGCTGCTGCCTGGCCGGAATGCGCTCGCTTCAGGAAATCGCCGTGCTTGCCTCGGCAACCAAGAGGTGTCGCTTGGCACACTGCTGCATTGTAGCACACCGGGAACCGTGCAGACGTCGGCGATCGCCTCGACATCGCTGCGAGCGCTCGAAGAGACAAAGTCCGAAACGACGTCAGCCGGGGCGGCGGCAGCTCGATACCCTTCACGAAACTTCTGCGTGTACACCGCCGAACGGCCACGACGGAATCGCTGGCATCCTGCTCGCAGCTGCATTGTGTCGCGCCGGGAATCGTGGAAACACCACGCAGACGTCGGCGTCGGCCCCGACATGGCTTCGAGCGCTCCAAGAGACAAAGTCCGAAACGACGTCAGCCGGGGCGTCGAGCACGCCGCCCGCGCTGGTCGCACTCGTGCTCGGAAATGGCGAAGGGGACCGCGCTAGCGTGCCTTGAATCGGTGAGCGGCGGTACCGCGGCGATCGCGAGAGCTCGTATCAGCCGCGCCAAAGCGAAATATTGGCGCTCGGCTCGGCGCAGTACGCCGCCTCGTCGCACGAGTACGGCCCCATGGAGGTCTGGCCACTAATGCTGCTACTATAAGGGGCCATACGGTCCCGGCTGACGTTGTACCGCAGTGCGATTTTCGGCTTGCGCGTCTTCGTAGTTGTTTCCGCGCACTGCTGCGGAGTCGAGAATCGTGCCCAGGCACGGCTACGCGAGCGCTCGAAGCGACAGAAGTCCGAAACCACGTGAGCCGGGCCGGCGGGAGCTCGACGCCTTTCACGCAACTTTGGCGTACAAGCCGCTGCACGGCCACTACTCAGTCGGCGCCGCCGTGCAGAGGGCTGCACTATAACACGCCGGGAACCGGGAGAGAACCGGCCGGGCGTCGTCGTCGGCCCCGCGACGTTGGCGCGAGCGCTCGAAGAGACACAGTCCCAAACGATGTCAGCCGGGGCGTCGAGCACGCCGCCCGCGCTGGTCGCACTCGTGCTCGGAAATGGCGAAGGGGCCGGGCTAGCTTTCCTCGAATCGATCGGCCGGGGGCCGCCCCGTAGGGGGACCGAAAGGCGATCGTTCAGGAAACGGCACTGGCCATTCGCGAGAAATTGCCGTTCGCGCATTCGATGGACGCGCTGCAGTTTCACGACTTCGGCATGGTGCCGCCGACGTAAGCTTTCAATCTTTCTCGCGGCGTTACGAGGCGGCACGATTTCCGCCAAACGCTCGTCGAAAGTGCCACGAGTACGGCCCCATGGAGGTTTGGGTACTTATCGCTGCTATTATATGGGGGTCCCAGAGAGCAGTCGCCCCCAAAGCGACCTGGGTGTTTGATGTGCGGCGGGCTTCGTGCCCGTCAAGCGTGTCCCCGGTATCGCTCCCGTGGATCCCACAGCTGACGTCTGCAGCCTCATCCGCTTGATGCGTTAGGGGCTGGTTGTCGGACGACGCTTTTTCCACGATATCGAGGTGTGTTCCCCATCGTCCTCGGACGAGTCAAATACGAAAGCGCCGAAGGCGCGGGCGTGACCCGTCGCCTGGCGGCTTTGCCGTCTCGGCTACGTTGCAAGTGTCGGTCGGTCCACCAGTGCTGCGGGCTCGAGAGAAACCGCAAGCCGCGATCGAGTTGACACAACCAGTCTATCGAGAATGTTGCGTGCTTTTTGCCGCGTGGCGATACCCGGCCCTGCTGGGAGGGCGCCGTAGCGAGCTCGAACGCCGTCGTCTCGGACTGTGCAAAGTGCTACACTTTGCGAGAACGAAGCGTGTTGGGGCGCCTGAAGGTGGCCTCGGCATCGCAAAAACGGCGTCCGGCCTGCTTGAAAGGCTGGACGCGCAGTTGAACGATTACCTGGTTGATCCTGCCAGTAATCATATGCTTGTCTCAAAGATTAAGCCATGCATGTCTAAGTACATGCCGAAATAAGGCGAAACCGCGAATGGCTCATTAAATCAGTTATGGTTCCTTAGATCGTTTCTTCCTACTTGGATAACTGTGGCAATTCTAGAGCTAATACATGCAGTGAGCCTGAAGCCCTTTGGGCGACGGGTGCTTTTATTAGACCAAGATCGATCGGGTTTCGGCCCGTATTGTGTGGTGACTCTGGATAACTTTGTGCTGATCGCATGGCCACGAGCCGGCGACGTTTCTTTCAAGTGTCTGCCTTATCAACTTTCGATGGTAGGTTACTTGCTTACCATGGTTGTTACGGGTAACGGAGAATCAGGGTTCGATTCCGGAGAGGGAGCCTGAGAAACGGCTACCACATCCAAGGAAGGCAGCAGGCGCGCAAATTACCCACTCCCGGCACGGGGAGGTAGTGACGAAAAATAACAATACGGGACTCTTTTGAGGCCCCGTAATTGAAATGAGTACACTCTAAATCCTTTAACGAGGATCAATTGGACGGCAAGTCTGGTGCCAGCAGCCGCGGTAATTCCAGCTCCAATAGCGTATACTAAAGCTGCTGCGGTTAAAAAGCTCGTAGTTGGATCTCAGTTCCAGACGAGTAGTGCATCTACCCGATGCGACGGCTCGGACTGAACATCATGCCGGTCCTTTCTTGGTGCACTTCATTGTGTGCCTCGAGAAGGCCGGTGCTTTTACTTTGAAAAAATTAGAGTGCTCAACGCAGGCGAGTCGCCTGAATAAACTTGCATGGAATAATAGAACAAGACCTCGTTTCTGTTCTGTTGGTTTTTGGAATACGAGGTAATGATTAAGAGGGACAGACGGGGGCATTCGTATTGCGGCGCTAGAGGTGAAATTCTTGGACCGTCGCAAGACGAACTACTGCGAAAGCATTTGCCAAGAATGTTTTCTTTGATCAAGAACGAAAGTCAGAGGTTCGAAGGCGATCAGATACCGCCCTAGTTCTGACCATAAACGATGCCAACCAGCGATCCGCCTGAGTTACTCAAATGACTCGGCGGGCAGCTTCCGGGAAACCAAAGTGTTTGGGTTCCGGGGGAAGTATGGTTGCAAAGCTGAAACTTAAAGGAATTGACGGAAGGGCACCACCAGGAGTGGAGCCTGCGGCTTAATTTGACTCAACACGGGAAAACTTACCCGGCCAGGACACTGGGAGGATTGACAGATTGAGAGCTCTTTCTTGATTCGGTGGATGGTGGTGCATGGCCGTTCTTAGTTGGCGGAGCGATTTGTCTGGTTAATTCCGATAACGAACGAGACTCTAGCCTATTAAATAGGTGCGGGGTTCCCAGCACCTTACAACCTTCTTAGAGGGACAAGCGGCTCCTAGCCGCACGAAACAGAGCAATAACAGGTCTGTGATGCCCTTAGATGTCCGGGGCCGCACGCGCGCTACACTGAAGGAAGCAGCGTGTCTTTATCCCTGTCTGAAAAGACTGGGTAACCCGTGGAACTTCTTTCGTGATTGGGATAGGGGCTTGCAATTGTTCCCCTTGAACGAGGAGTTCCCAGTAAGCGCGAGTCATAAGCTCGCGTTGATTACGTCCCTGCCCTTTGTACACACCGCCCGTCGCTACTACCGATTGAATGATTTAGTGAGGTCTTCGGACCGATGTCCGGCGCGGCCTTTCGGTTGCGCCGTTCTGTTGGAAAGATGACCAAACTTGATCATTTAGAGGAAGTAAAAGTCGTAACAAGGTTTCCGTAGGTGAACCTGCGGAAGGATCATTACCGGATTGTGAAGGGTGACGAGCGCCATTGTTTCAACCCCGTGTGGGTGAAGCAGCTCGCTGCGCCCGACGCTTTCCGCCGCTGGCCCCGCTTGGACGCGGGGACGGCTATACCCGAACATGCCGGGGACTGCCTGAATTTTGAGGGGCGCCCCGTGCGAAATTTGTTGCGCCCAGTGGACGCAGGCTGCAACCTTGGACGGTTGGCTTGGCCGCGCCCGCGGGTAGAAACGGCGTAACGCACAATGGGTGGGCTTTCTGTCCGCCTCGGCGCTCTTGCGCGGAAGGGGAGTAAGACGACCCGACCTGCTGCTTTGCCCAGTACGAGGGGAACGGCGAAGCGTGCGGTCGGTCAAGGAACTGACGGTCGAGAGCTGCTGCCGCTTAGTACACACGGAACCGTGGTGCGAGCGCTCTCCCGTCCTCCGCGGCAAACGCTGCCGAGTCTGAAAAGGCTGGCGGCTGCCGGTCGCTTCCTGCGGCGAGTATGGAGTAACGACCCGACTTTGTTGCTGCCCAAGTACTAAAGGAACGGTGTGGCGCTCGGTCGGTCATGGAAGTGGCGGTATGAGGGTGCGGCTGCCAAGTACGGAAGGAACCGTGGCCTAAAGCGCTCTCCCGTCCTCCGCGGCAAATGCTGCCGAGCCCGACAGGGCCGGCGGCTGCCGGTCGGCTCCTGCTCGTGACGCGCGAGGTGTCCGAGATCGCGGTTCAATGCGACGACGTCTGCAGGCTATTTGCCCGCCGCCGAGGGAAAGGCGGCGTTGCTGCGAAGTACCGAAGGAAACGCGGCTTTGCTACGTCGGAAGCGTTCTGCGGTTAGCGGACTTGTGCGCTTTGGGAAGGCGCCGCACGTCGAAAGAGGAAAAGTACGGACAGACGAGGGACCGTAGTCCCGGATTCGAACGCACTTGCGGCCAAGCACCTTGCTGGCTTCGTCTTCCGCCTCAAGTAGACTTGTTGTGGCTCCGGCGCAGAAAGCCCCTCCCTGGCACTGGCCGAGTGGTTTTGGAGAGCTGCGCGAGTACGCACGCCGAAAGAGCACACGCCGAAAGGCGCTCTTCGAATCCACACACAGGGAGACGCCACGTGCCTGAAACCCTGGTTGTACTGTACTGAATTGAACAAACTATTTTTCACGACTCTAAGCGGTGGATCACTCGGTTCTCGGGTCGATGAAGAACGCAGCCAGCTGCGAGACTTGGTGTGAATTGCAGGACACACTGAGCACTGATTCTTTGAACGCACATTGCGGCCTTGGGTCTTCCCTTGGCTTCGTCTGTCTGATGGTCGGATCACATATCAAGAGAGCCTTCGGCGCACAGGGAAGGTGCGTCCGTCGACTCGTATTGACCGCGTCGGCATCATGGACAGTACGTTGAGCGCTAATGCCACGCGCCAGCGACCTCACAAAGAAGGAGACGGTGGCGAGCCGTTGTGCCAAATCTTCGAAGAGACGGAAACGAGGCATTATATTCTACTGCAGCGCGACGTGTGCGCGCCTCTAGCAAGACCGCCGCAGGATGGTGTCGGATACCTGCAGGGAAACAGCGGTCCAAGCGCGAGGTGCCAACGTCCGTTGCCATGTAGCGCGCACGTTTGCGAGAGAGTCGGAAGCGATCGCAATCTGCGTTGTTTGCCTTCGGAGTACGTCGAGCTCCAGAGCTGGTCGCTCGTTCGTGTTACCGCAGCTGTGTGGGCACCCCTTCCGGGCTTCGTCGCAGGAATCTGAAGATTCTTTGCGAGGAGCGGGGAGGAGAAGGGCGTGCCCCCGAAAGCGGTTCGACGCGATAGCGCCGTCTGCGAGCGAGAAGAGCACGGCACGGCGCAGAAATTGCCGCGAAACGGAAAATGTCTCCTTCGAGAGCGTTGGCCGAGCTGACGCGTTCCGTCGTAGTCCGCCGTCGGTCCAAGTGCTTCGCAGTCTCTGTCCCCTAAAGACTGGGCCACTCCAGTTGGGGCAGGGGCGACGCTACACGAGACGATGCC
>NC_134578.1:126955425-126957925 GCF_050947875.1 Dermacentor variabilis
CCCCGAGATAGGGACGGTGGCTCCGTAGAGCAGTGCGGCTCTTGCGCTGTCCGGTGCGCTCCTGTCGGCCCTTGAAAATCCGAGTGAGGGAGTGTGATTTTCGTGCCGGACCGTACCCACATCCGCAGCAGGTCTCCAAGGTGAACAGCCTCTAGTCGATAGACCAATGTAGGTAAGGGAAGTCGGCAAAACGGATCCGTAACCTTGGGAAAAGGATTGGCTCTGAGGGCTGAGCCGGTCGGGCTGGGGTCCAGAAGCAGGAACGGCACTGCACCGGGACTGGGCGAGGCTCGCCGCCGTAAAAAGCGGTGCGGCCGAGCCCGGACCAGCGTCGGGACCTTCCTGTGGAAAGCCACAGCTGTGCATTTTCCGTGGGCTTCGCGCCTGAGGTTCTTGCTTCGGCCGGCAGAAAACAGCCAACTCAGAACTGGCACGGACCGGGGGAATCTGACTGTCTAATTAAAACAAAGCATTGCGAGGGCCGTTGACGGTGCTGACGCAATGTGATTTCTGCCCAGTGCTCTGAATGTCAACGTGAAGAAATTCAAAAAAGCGCGGGTACACGGCGGGAGTAACTATGACTCTCTTGAAGCTCATGCTCATGACTCTCATGACGCTCTGCCCAACGATGGCAATATGGTGGCGATGCCCCAGGGATTCCCTTCCGTCTCGCCCGCGCCAGCAGATGGCTCTAATCCTCGGGGGAGACGGACCAGGGTAGGCAGAGGTCCTCTGCGGCGCCAGTGGCCAGCTCCTATCAAAGATGGACGGAGCCGCAGATGCGAATTTTGGCACAGGCCGAGGTGAGACTGCCGCCCGGAGAACGGCTCGTCAACGCCGCCCTCGCCGCTATCTACCCTTCCCGTTCGGCCGAGGCTATCAAAAGTCTCCGCAGGCAGGGCCGATATCGCGAGATATTAGCCCAAGAATCCACCCGATTGCCTACGCCAAATGTGCCCCAGCCAACGCCTGACGCACCGACGATAGACACCGAAATTCCCGCTAACCCAACATCACCCCGCACAAGAGACGAGGCCCACGAGATCCTGCTCTCCTTTGGGATAGACGATGTCGGCATGGCGGTCAACCTAACTGAACATCCTTTGAACATGACAGACTTAAAACACCTATACGAGTTCTTTGGGGTACGCACGCGAGGTACGAGGAAGCGGAACTCTAGCAGGCAACAATCTGAAGATTCCCCTCTACGGAGGCGGCCTGGTGAACGTTCGCGGGCGTACAAGAAGCGCCTATTCCACGAACACCAACGCTTGTACACTTTAGGCCCGAAAGTCCTGCTAGAGGAGCTTATTCTAGACACTGGCAACGGCAAACCCATCACCCTGGAGGATATTCACTCGGTTTACGATCCCATTTTCAATAATCAATCCCCCACAGTGCTTGAAGTGGGAACCGTAAACAGTCTGCCTTCGGAATGCCCACGTTTCTCTCCAGAAGAACTCAATGAGGCACTGAGGGGAATGGGGACGGCATCGGCTCCGGGGCCGGACGGACTGTCGGTAAGGGAGCTGCGCAAGCTCCCGGCAGAGGTCCTGGCACTCGTTATGAATAACTGGCTCACACACCACCATCTGCCTGATGAGCTCCGCCTATCGCGGACAGTATTCATACCGAAGTGCCCGGACGCAGCCGCCGCCTCGGACCTGAGGCCGATAACCATCTCCTCGGTACTCATCCGACTATACTCGCGCCTGCTGCTGGCTAGACTGCAACAGCAGTACATGTTCCATCCACTGCAAAGTGGCTTTTCTGGGGACAGGGCCGCTCAGTCGAACCTCTTAATGCTGCAAGGCGTCATGAAACACGCCAAACGCTTTAACCGCCACTTCTATGCGGCCTCATTGGACTTAAGGAAAGCCTTTGACTCCGTTAGCCATCACGCGCTCCTAACCTCTCTACGGGAGGGCGGGGCGCATGATGACTACGTGAAGTCAATCGCAGATCAGTATGCTGATCAATTCACCACCTTTTCCTACAGAGGCCGCACGGATGGGGCGCGAGTCCTCGTGCGGAGGGGGATCAAGCAGGGCGACCCCCTCTCTCCGTTTTTATTCAACCTCACGTTGGATCCTCTTCTGCACGAGCTCAACTCCTCAGGGTTTGGTTATAGCATTGGGGGTTCGACTGTGGCGGCAATGGCATATGCTGACGACATCATCCTAGTCGCTTCAAGCCTCGAGGAACTGACAAGGAACCTGGAGGTAGCACAGCATCATTTCAAGAAAATTGGATTAAACATTAACCCAAAGAAGACACAGTATTTTGGCTGGAGATATGAGGCCCACCGGCTCAAATGGTTTGACTACGACGTCCCCCAGCTTCGGCTGAGAGACGACGTGATCATCCCAAAGAGCCGGAACGAGCCCATTAGATATCTGGGCGTTGACTTCTTTGTCAACAAGCCACCAAGGACTTCAATTAATGCCATTCAGAAAGAACTGGACCTAGTCAATTCGGCTAAACTGAAGCCCTTTCAAAA
>NC_134578.1:126962925-126967925 GCF_050947875.1 Dermacentor variabilis
GCTCCCGCCGCCCCGGCTGACGTCGTTTCGGACTTTGTCTCTTCGAGCGCGCGCGCCAACGTCGCGGCGCCGACGACGACGCCGGCCCGGTTCTCCCCTTATAATAGCAGCGATAAGTGGCCAGACCTCCATGGGGCCGTACTCGTGCGACGAGGCGGCGTACTGCGCCGAGCCGAGCGCCAATATTTCGCTTTGGCGCGGCTGATACGAGCTCTCGCGATCGCCGCGGTACCGCCGCTCACCGATTCAAGGCACGCTAGCGCGGTCCCCTTCGCCATTTCCGAGCACGAGTGCGACCAGCGCGGGCGGCGTGCTCGACGCCCCGGCTGACGTCGTTTCGGACTTTGTCTCTTCGAGCGCTCGCAGCGATGTCGAGGCGATCGCCGACGTCTGCACGGTTCCCGGTGTGCTACAATGCAGCAGTGTGCCAAGCGACACCTCTTGGTTGCCGAGGCAAGCACGGCGATATCCTGTAGCGAGCGCATTCCGGCCAGGCAGCAGCGGGCTTTGCGCTTTCGGGAGTGCTCTTGCTGTAAAATTTGAACGGGTGCAGCTGCACGAAGCGAGTGTATTTATTTTCTCTCTCTCTCTCTCTCTGCCTTTGAGGCGACTGTAATTTTAATTTAAATGCAATTGGAGGGGGGAGCAACCTGATGAGAGTAGGTTGACTTCGGCGCGCCTTGTAGTTTATAAATTGCTTTCAAGCTTTGACGACATACGCCTTCGCGCCATCTGCTTTCCCGGTCTCTTTGGCACTTGATTGTGTGTGCTGCATGCTCTGCATTCTAAGGAAACACGCCTGTTTGTCTCCCTCTCTCACGTTCTTCTTTTTTTAGCTGCTCCTTTAGAAGCTGCTATGCTCTTTACTCGCTGTAAAATAGAATGCTGCCACAAGCCAACAACCTTTGCGTGTTTTTTTTCTCTCTTCCCAAGACGTTTCTGCCATTACTCACTGGCTCTAGTTCGCTCGCGCCATCTACCTTTCTTTCTGTATGGCGAAGTCCGTAGGTTTTCCTAGTTTCGTACACAGATGGCGCCAATGCGTTTTCGCGCCAGTTTCGAACGACCTGGCTGTACTCACGTTTCTCACTTAAATGGTTCAAATGGGGATTGCGAAAGGGGTGGTGCTTGCTTCTTGTGTAAGGCTGAGCTTCAAAGCTGCGTTTAAGCTATGCTAGCATGTGTGTATGTGTGTGTGTGTGTGTGTGTGTGTGTGTGTGTGTGTGTATATATATATATATATATATATATATATATATATGTATGTATGTGTGTACATGTACATATACACACACGCGCGCGCGCGATAGTGGTAAACATTATGAGGTAGCACTTTTTTTTTAACATACAATACCTGTGCTTCACATGGCGATTCTTCTCCCCCCTCTGTTTCCGGTTGGAAGGAGTGCGCAGTCTTTTCTATATTTATTTTTTTTTCATTCACTTCTATGTTGCTCGTCTTCGTACATGGGGCACGCTACCTAATTCTGCCGGTCGATTCTACACGTTGCGATCCGTCCCGGCCTGTGCCGTATCAAAATTTTCAGTGGGCCTTGCGGTAAATAAAAAGAAATGAAGGAAATGCGCGTGCTATATTACACTTGCGCACGGGCTTGAAACGAAGGCCTCAAAGAAAGTCACCTCGAGCGGCCGCATTCAGACGGAAATAAGCATTCCCCTTGCGCGTGTTTTCCGCTCGCCTGCTCCGTTTTCTACGAGGTTGCCGTCGTTGGTTTGGCCTTACAAACAAGCTTGCACTCGGGTCTCGTTTCTACGCGACAGCGTTTCGTTAACAGCGAAAGACTGAGGCGTCGCGAGTTTATTCCTCAGATAGAGAGCATAGAGTCTCTAGACAGGCTGAAATTTAGAAAATTGCCCACGCTGTTGCTGAGGTTACCAATGTCGGCGGGGCGCCCACAAGGCAGTAGTACAATGGAGTGAAGTGAAGGACATCGCTTCTCGGCCTTTTGGCTAAGATCAAAGTGTAGTATAGCATGAATAAAAAATCTGTTCTTATCAGCTTAATATCTGATACGGGTTCTATGTGGACCCACGATATTAAACCTATTTTTGGAAGTTGGCGGAGTGCTTGAAGCCTGCTTCACCTCCGCCGCAGGTCGGCCCGGTATTGCACTACCTCCGGGATCGGCCCCCGCTCACTTCGGTGAGACTTCATTCAATCAAAATGAAGAACACAAGCTCGAAGCGAGCACTGAATTCACACGCACCATTCCTATACCATACGCAACGATGCCGGTTCGCGGACCACGAGAGTAATTAAACGGCCACTCCACCTGTGTGTAGCGTCGCACTTCTTGCCGCGCAAATGGGACGCGTGACGGTGGACGCGGTGGTCGTCGGCTGCCTTGGCACCTGGGATCAGGGGAATGATCGCGTGATGCGCAGGCTGTGCAGTAGGTCATACCTACGGACACTCAAACGCCTGTGCATCAGCGA
Organism: Dermacentor variabilis; assembly: GCF_050947875.1. NCBI lineage: Eukaryota > Metazoa > Arthropoda > Arachnida > Ixodida > Ixodidae > Dermacentor > Dermacentor variabilis. The sequence goes on from NC_134578.1 coordinate 126,965,383, forward strand.
TACTATCAGCGCCTCTACAAAGATTTTTAGAGCCGATGTCGGCACCTCTTAGATGATCTTATGTTTTTAGAGAAGCGATTTTTGCTGTTTTACACCTTTACAGTTTTAGCCTTTTATTACTAACACCACTAACTAGTTTTTTTAGTCATTTGTTTGCCGGTTTTAGACTACACACCTTTTATCCGTTTTTTCCTTGGTTTCGTAACAAATATTTATGATGTGATGTGTAACTAGCATAATAAAAAACTCTGTTCTTATCAGCTTAATATCTGACACGGGTTCTATGTGGACCCACGATATTAAACCTATTTTTGGAAGTTGGCGGAGTGCTTGAAGCCTGCTTCACCTCCGCCGCAGGTCGGCCCGGTATTGCACTACCTCCGGGATCGGCCCCCGCTCACTTCGGTGAGACTTCATTCAATCAAAATGAAGAACACAAGCTCGAAGCGACCACTGACTTCACACGCACCATTCCTATACCATACGCAACGACGCCGGTTCGCGGACCACGAGAGTAATTAAACGGCCACTCCACCTGTGTGTGACGTCGCACTTCTTGCCGCGCAAATGGGACAGCCGCACCAGCAAATTTCTTATTACGGCCTTCGAGAAAAATAAATGACAGCAAAAGAAAGAACCAGGAGGGAGAATCGGCAAATTATATGTCTAAGAAATAGGATTGTTATTTATCCGATGTTTCTGTCTGCTGTAATGAGCCACTATAGGACGGGGAGGGGGGGGGTGTATGATTAGCCGTGGGTTCGGCAACCAATGTGAATCCCGCTCAAAGCCAACACTGGATTTTTGAGTTCACTATTGCTTGGATCCGTAAACCACAGCGCCAACGCAAGCTCGCCCTGCCAAAATCCGCTGCCCTAGTGGAAGAAAGATTCCCTATGAAAGAAAAATAGAGTGCCCGCTTTCTGGCAACTACTGTGCAGCCGTTGTGTGCACATTTTCGCAGCAGTGGGAGCGAACGCCTCGAAAACAAGCTTGTCGTGTGGCCAAGCCTTGCGAAATATATTCAAGGGTTCAAAGGTGCTCCAGCTTTCCAACCTGTATGTTATGAAGACCTGTTGCTACCTTTTCATCCTCCTCCTCCTGGTTACGCCCAGTGCAGGGCAAAGGCCTCTCCCATAAGTATCCAAGTACCCCGGTCACGTGCTAATTGTCGCCATGTAGTCCCTGCACATTTCCTAATCTAATCTGCCCTCCCAACTTTCTGCCACCCCCTGCTACGCTTCCCTTCTCTTGGAATTGGGTCCGTAACCCTCAATGACCATCTTCCTCCCCCCCCCCATTGCATGCCCATTTCTTTTTTTCATGGTTTAAACTAAGGTGTCATTAACTCGCGTTTGTTCGCTCGCCCCTCAATCTGCTCTATTCCTATCTCTCGTGACACTACACCCATCGTCCTTCTTGCCAAAGCTCGTTGCGTCGCCCTCAGTTACCCTTCGGTAACCCTTAAAGCTTTCCGTTGGGGCACTCGTGGCATCTTTCTCGTTTAAATAAGGCTACTTTTCTTTTCCGCTTTTTTTTGGGGGGGGGAACTCTATGTGCTAGGCGCGATTTTGCCTGTTGGTTCGGCTTAACGCAGAACACTCCCGCATTGCAGTGAAGCCGCGTTGAAGGGGCAAAGAGTAGCGCAGTGAAGCGCATGCACGGGCGAAAAACGCAAATATTAGTCAAAAATACAACCATGTCGCCAAATACGAACTTCCATTATTGGAAATTCGAGTTCAGTTTGTGCATTGCGTTCGCCTAGAGAACATAAATGCCACAGCAGCCAAGTCAAAGCTTAGGATCGCGTATCATCTTTTTTTTCTTGCCTTTTACTCCTTGGCCTGCGTGAGATGCACACGAAAGTTATGATATAGTGAAAACACGAAATAATGCAGTGCGGCTGTATCAGATCTATTTTGTGCGCTTTGTTCTTTGTGGACTACAGCGGTGTGCGTTATGAGAAAGTTTCAGTGCCCTTCTACTGTGACCTGCGAAGCTACATTTAAAACCACATTGGTTTGTGCGGTTATTGCTACAAACTGCGTGTGGGTGCGTTCGTTTTTTTCTTTCGCTACCAGCGATGGGTTATCGCAACCGCGATCGGTTCTGCTGCTACGCTAGACGCGTTCTTGCCAACGGTTGGCTCTATACGCGACCCGTGACGCGTGGTCGGCACATTCAAGCAGTCAATTGCAAACCGTTACAAGAAGAAGGATGCACTCCACTTGACGCCGGGAGCGCTAGTTCGACGATTGTACGTTTTGACCCTCGAGGAAGCGCCGCCAACCCGCCTTTTCTATAATACGATAAGATTCAGAGCGACCGCGACCACTTGTCTTTGTCACTGCCTCGGGCACAGTTCTTTTTTTTTTTAAACTCAGATACTCAGGCGCGCCCGTGTTCATGCGCACCTGCTCTCTCCGATAAGCAGGGAAGCTCGGTTGGGGTGGTGTCGGCCCTTGCGCATGCGCTGCTGAGCTCGTCGCTTCGGCGGCCAGTCGACGCTGGCGCGGTACTGGTAATCAACTTCGACGTGCATG
>NC_134578.1:126972925-126982925 GCF_050947875.1 Dermacentor variabilis
CGATTGCTAATTAAGAATAGATACCTAGGTGATTTTTTTTTTGTTGTTCAACAAATCACTTGGAGAAACCACCAGCATAATGAATATTTGGTCTTATTGTCTAAGTTATAATGTCCCCATTTTTTAGAGTTTATGGTGTACTTTTTATTGCTGATTTTAATGAGATTTGGGGAAGTGGACTTGCACTTGCTTTTATTAATTTGCTATCTCTTCTTTTTTTTTTGGTGGCGGAATCACTTATTGTGAACATGCCTTATTTGATTGATAACCTTGTATATTTGAAAATGGTATTTTATAAGTATCCGACGAAATCACTTCTGTGAACATGCCGGTTTCAAATTCTATGAGGAGTGCTTGCCCATGATGAAATTATGAATTTGTCGACTTCGTCGACCAAAGAATGCATGATAATAGTAGCTACCGACGAAATCACCTTGGTGAACATGCCGGTTGGTTAAGTTGGATAAGAGGTTCTCTTCTTTTTCTTTTTTTTTTGGGACGGAATCACCTTAAGTGAACGTGCCCCTTAGATTTAATTACGGTAGCTTACCGACGAAATCACCTTGGTGAACATGCCGGTCGGTTGTGTTGAAGAGGTTCCTCTTCTTTTTCTTTGGGGCGAAATCACCTTAAGTGAACATGCCCATTAGATTTTTTTTTTTTTGAGGGGGCAAAAGTCACGCGAGATGAAAAGTGCGTGATTGCCGTTATGACTTCCGGCGGAATCACCTTAGGTGAACGTGCCGGGTGGTTTACTGCGTAAGAGGTTCCTCTTGTTTTTGCTACGATTTTTTTTTTGAGGGCTAAGCGCCTAGGCATGAATGCCACATTCATATGTTTTTTTTTTTCGGCGAAATCACACAAGTGAACATGCCGATGAATATTTTAGGGCTGTTGAGAATTTTATTTCCAGCGAAATCACATTACGTGAACCTGCTGGTTATGCTGGTTTTCAGTTTTTCCTCTTATTCACCTTGGTCATTAGCCAAGATTGATTGTTTGCATAGGTTTATTTATTAAGGAGAGATCTCTTTATTGTTTACTAGTTTTCCTCCCGACGGAATCATCTAATATGAACATGCCAGGAGGAAAAATTATTATAGCAAATTCTACCTCTTATTTGGCGGAATCACATAATGTGAACATGCCATTTTGTATTCTTTGTGGGTATAGTACATGAGTATTTTAAACATATATTAAATAATTATTACTATGTGCAAGTGCCATTCCGTCCATAAATGCTCATATGTATACACAATGTGTGCATACATATATGTGCAGATGACTGAAGTAGATAATAGTAGGGTCAGTTGACCGAATGATGGTTCGAAAACATTTTTAAGGAGATTATTTAAATTTTGTCTGTTTTATTTTTATTTATTTGTTTTTTTTTTTTTGCAGCTGGCGGGTTCACTTCAAGTGAGAAATTGAAAGGATTTTTCCACTATGTTTTCTCATTAAATAATTTTTATGTACATATATTTTTGATCATTCGATTGCAAGCCTCATTAATATTTTTGATGTATGATGAGTCGTTAAAGTTTCTAGATATTGTTCTTTTGTTATTAAAACTCTTTCTGAAAACCTGACTACTCTTTTTTACTAGAATTTAGAAATGCTTTTGTTAATGATTTCCCTTAAGTATTTACTTTTTGCTGTTCTTATTTTAGTTTTGTTTAGTTAAGTTTTTTTTTTCAAATTAAGAGCTTGATAGGAGTTTTTAGATTCGAGTATTAAGATGTTAGAAAAATGATATAAACATATATATATACCTACACATACGTATACACACCCACGCATACACATACCACACACATCAATACACCTATATATTCCGAGTATGTATACTTTATTATTTACTACTTATTTAGAGGTACTCTTAATGATTATCTTATTTATTCATTAAATTTTTTTTGGTGCTATAGCTGTATATTGTGTGTATATACATGCTCGTTTATTTTCCTTGTAATTTCCTCAATAACTTTTAATGCTGCAGGATTATTAATAATTTCCCTTTTGTTGAGTGATTTGTTACTTATCAGAATTTTGTATAGCTCTTTTCTTTCTTCGTTAGTTTCAGTACATGTCAATAGATAATGATCAAAATTTTTTGCAACAGAGCCACATTTACATTTATTTCTTTCTATGATGTTAAATCTCAAGAAATAATATGGGAATCTTCCATGACCCGACACAGCTTGTGTAGTGTAATAGTTTAGTGGAAGATGTGCAGGTATATTTCCTACGTCTTCAATCCATTCTGCTGCATATGTTTTATTGGCGTTCTTCCAATAGTTGTTCCATTTTCCTGTACGTTGTTTCGACAATAGGTTTTTGAGGAAAGATTTCGTCATTGGTAATGTTGTTTGTGTGCCGTACTTCCATGCTGTTTTTGCCAACTCATCTGCAATTTCATTGCCTACTATACCTGAGTGTCCCTTTACGTATGTTAATGTAATTTCATGATTTAAAGATATTTTTTGTATCTCGTTTTTTATTCTATTTACGAATGGATTTTTGTTATATGGATTCTTTAGACCTCGTAAGGTAGACAGACTGTCAGTTAAAATCTGGAAATGATAACGCTCCTTTTGATTAGATATATAATTAATAGCTTCCAATATAGCAGTTGTTTCTGCTTCAAAATTACTAGAATAATCCGGAAGGGAAAATTGCTTTTGTTCATGAATTTTGTTTTCTCTTGTAATAACTACAAATGCTGCGCCGGTTTTTTCACCATCTTTTGAACCGTCAGTATATATGTTGTAATCAGCCTTGATTGATTCGGTTCTGTAGTCTAGTGCGACTCTTTCAGCAGGGTGAGTATGCCAATATTCTATTTTGTCAGCTATATTTGATTTGTTAAAAGATTTTTCTTTAAATATGAAATTGCTGCCTTTATGGAATATATCATATAAAGCATTTTCCTTTTCTATGGTAAAGTGTATTGGTGGAACATTACATATGACTTGAAGAGCCATGTTTGATATTGTGCTGAAACCCTTGCATATTTTTATTAAAAATATTCTCTGAATTGATGTTAGTTTTCTTATAATGTGTGTATGCTGTTTGTACCACACCTGAGAGCCATAAATAATCATTCTTTCGATTCCCCTTATATAGATTTGTCTTAGTTGCGTAGGTTTCAATCCCCAATTTATTTTACTGAATTGCGATATTTTGGCTGTCACTTGAATGATTTTGTTTTTTACCTCTTTCAGATGTGGAATAAAAGTTAGTCCTTTGTCGAAAATTACACCTAGAATTTTTAGTTCATCTTTATTCTTTATTGTATCATTGCCTAATTGTAGTTTTGGTGGTTTGCCTTTGTATTTATTTCCTAGAACTAAGAATTCGCATTTTTGAGGATTAAAACTTAATTTGTTATTGTTAGCCCATTGGTAGAGTTTCTGTAATGCCTCATTGCCTATTCTTTCCAAGTGAGCTCTACTGGTACCCTTAACTATTAAAGTGACGTCGTCTGCAAATGCTTGTATAGTAACATTTTTTGGCATTCTAGTATTTAAAAGCTCTGAAATAGTGAGATTCCATAGTGTAGGGCTAAGTGGAGATCCTTGAGGTGAACCACTTTCTAATATTTTGCTAAAATTGACTGTAGAAGACTTATATATTATAGTTCTTTCTGTCAAAATGTTAGCTGTAATTGAAGTGAGGTATGTAGGTAATTGATGCTTCTGCATAATATCAATGATTATTTCTTTATTAATGTTCCCGAAAGCATTTTTGATATCCAAGGAGATTATAAGGGACTGCATTTTATCAAGTTTTGCTTTGTTTATGGCTTCTTTTATATTGTCTAGTGCATTAATTGCAGATGTACCATGCTTAAATCCATATTGATTTAGTGGTAGTAAATCATTTACCACTAAGAAATGATAAATCCTATTGTTAATCAATTTTTCAAAAACTTTTCCTAGTATTGAGTTGATTGCAATAGGCCGGTAAGTTTCTTCTGGTTTATCTGATTTCTTGTTTTTGGGTATTAAAATGATCCTGGAAGTTTTCCAACGTTTTGGAAAGTAACCTAATTTAGTACAACTGTTGAAAATTTTTATAAAGAACTGTTTATGTGAATAATAAAGAGTTTGTATAAATGAAGTTCTTAAGTTATCTGGTCCTGGGGCTATTCGTTTTTTAAGGTTTTGCATTATACCATCTACTTCTATAGTAGTAAAAGGTATGAATTCATGGTTTTCTATTTTATCTGAAATAGTTGGATTAACAGGTGTTTTGTTGTGGCTTTCTTCGAAGTTGTACAATTTTCCTAGTAGATATTCGACAGATTCTTCTTCTGTTTCTGTTTGAAGACCATTATCTTTTTTAATAACCGAAATTATCACAGGATTCTTAATTTTGTTTGTTGCTAATTTGTAGGGAACCGTAAATGGATTTTTGTTTTTCACAGTAGAACACAATTCTTTCCACGATGAGTCCTTTGCTCTACTTATGTTATTGTTATACTCCTGTAATGCCGCTAGATATACTTTTTTAAAACTTTCTTTGTTATCCTCATTTGCTTTTTGATATCTTCTTCTTAATGCTCTTACTTTTTTCCTTTCTATTTCTAATTCTATGTTCCACCATGGTTTTGCTATTGAATCTGTTGATTTTATTGTTTTGGTGTATTTTTTTACTAAGTTTTCGATTTTAGAATAGAAAGTGTTTATTATTGATTCTATCTGAATAGTATTTACTATGTCGTCTTTTACTATTTCTTGGAACCATGTGTCTCGTTTGAGTTTTTCTAATACCTGATATTCGCCCTTCATAGTTAGGCGTTTTATAGGTTCGATCTTTTTATTGAAAGCTGTTATTGCTATATACCTGTGATCGCTAAGAGAATTTTCTTCTAGAACCTCCCATTTTTGTATTTTGTTTGCCATAGTTTTATTGATAATAGATACGTCGATCCAGCTTTTCCCGTTTTTAGTTTCAAAAGTAGGAAGTGAATTTTCGTTATTTAATATATTTAAATCGTTTCTAACAATGAATTCGAAAAGTTTCTCTCCTCTTGGTTCCGAGGTTTGGCCTCCCCATACTATGTTTTTAGAGTTAAAGTCTCCTAGAATTATTACATTCTCTTTTTCTTTTAATTTTAAAATTTCTTCAATCTCTAATAAATAGGGTTGGATGTTATCTTTTGGTGAGACATAGCAGTTAATTAGGTTGATATATTCGTCTTCCCATTTAATTCTTATGGCTATTATATTTTGTGTGGTAAGTAATGGGAAAATATGGATTTTTTCGTTATGTATTATGATGGCTGTTTTTGGGAGAACTGGATGACTTACTATTTTCGATTTTAATGGATAGCCTATTATTTTATTATTTAGTGCGTAAGGTTCTTGAACAACTGAAATATCCTGTTGAAAGTGGGTCTGTAGGTTATTTAATTGAGTTGTAGCTTTTATTGATCTAGCTTGATTTAGTTGAATTATGTTTAGTGAATTAGTACACATTTTTATGATTATTAAAAACAAGAGAAAGGTTTTTTGTTTTGAAGGGAAATACAAGTATAAACTGAGTCCTTCGACTATTTACTTTGAAACAAAGCCCATACGTCTCCTCTGAGACTCATAAGCTTCATCAAAGGCGAGACATGTTGCGTCCCACATGGAATGTTTTTTATAGTTGTAGCCCTTCTCCTTGCATACGGGGCAGGATTTAGTCTCTGCCTGGCATTCACTGTAGTAGTGGGCTCCACCACATTCTGTGCATCTTACACCTCTAGATCTGCACTGTTTCTCAATGTGCCCGAAACGTGCACACCTTGAACACTTTGAAACGAGAACATTCTCATAGACTCTGCATCGAGTCCAACCGATGTTTACATGTCCTCTTTTCACCATTTGATTAGCAAGCTCTCGGTTGCTTATTCGCAATGTGACCAACTTTGATGACTCTTTTTTGGTCACCCAAACTATTTTGACCTCTTCCTCATTTCCGTTGAGATTGTTTTGTTTAATGATTCTATCTGGAATCTCATTTTCATTGACTCCGAGATCCACGCCTACGATCTTTACTTCGGGAGAGAGCCCTTCAGAAATTCTTATAGAGAAGTGACGCGTCTCCTGGTTGGCCTTAAGGCCTGACTCTAGGCTTCTGAGATCCTCGACTTTATCCGCTATTACTGCTACTCCATCCTTGATGTTCTTTACATCCACATCAGTGAGACCGAACTCAATTGGCTCGAAATTCTTGAGCTTAGCTCTTATTTCCTGTTGAGGGTTCTGTGTTCCTGATATGTCTTTAATTAGCAAAGCCCGTTTGAATTCCAGCATGTTGTTTTGCTCACATCCTGCTGAGAAAGACTGCGGGTAGGAACCTTGCTTGGACTCGGCTTCAGCCTTGCCCGTTAGAAATGCATTGTGTTCAATGGTCTTTAGAGCCAAGGCTTTCATGTTTTGGAATTCATGCAGTATGGCATCTAATGCCTCTCTTGTTGGAGGAAGGTCATTTCGCAACTCCAGTAGTGCTTTAATGAAGCGTTCGTCAATGTCCATGACGCTTTTCAAATGTTGCTCACCTTCTCTGGATCCCATGTTTCTTTCTTGGTACGGAACTGAACGTTCTGTGTGAGTAGATTCGCTCGAGTGTAGACCTGAAGTAGTAGATTCTTCGTGTCTATTTGCCTCTGGGTTGCAAGTTTGATTCTTGGCTTGAGCCTTCTTATGCCCTTTCTTTGTCATGGTTGAATCTCCATCCCACCAACTAATATGTTGTTCCATCAAAAACTACGTAACGCCAGTTCTGTGCAGTACACGTCTATACTGCGACAGGTTAAGATATTAGTTCTGTGCAGTGTGGACAGAAGCTACAAAACAAATGATTTTCTACTAATTAATAGTGAACAATTAACTAAAAATATTGCTATAGGTTTGTTTGTTATGCTTCTTACTGACTAACAATTAAAAAGAAAGTGACTTTGTACGTTAATTTGGAGCTGATTGGCGTGGATTCAGAATGGTATTTCCAAGATTCAAAATGGCCGCCCTTGGCTACATTTTTGGTGTGCTTTCTTCCTCGTTCCTTACAAGAGTATATCGCAAAAATAGATTAAACTAATGGTTGTATTATACTAATTCGAGGTCGTAGATTACGAATTTCTACTTTTTATTGACGGATGATGCTTATTTATTTGAGATTTAGTGGATTAGAATTCGACACACATGTGGTCGAAAATTAGGGCATAATAATAAAATGAAGTTGTATTCAGTGGTCAATAACTTTTGAACTAATTATCGTAGAGTAATGAAATTTTAACTGGTTATTCTCCTAGTTATTCCAAAGGAGGAGTGCAAAATCTGAGCACCACTGCTCCAAGGGTTTTAGTGCTAAAAATTGAAGAAAATGTCGTTTTTGCCCCTAGGTCTGATGGTTTGTTTACATTTGATTTAACGATGATAACAAGGTCAAAATTGCACGAAAGTAATGAAAACTAGTATATTCTTGACCGCGAAACCTTCACGAGCAATTCAACACCTAGTTTGTTGATGACACGCGAGAAAAACCAGAGTTATGACTGAAAAATCGAAGAGCACTTACATTGCTGTCGCTCCCTTGGGTGGCCAGCCGGACAGTAGTAGATAGGGACATAAAAATTGTGTTGGGCAATAAAAATTAATCAGAAATGAAATAATTAAAACAAGAAACTAAGCCCTGCCTGCTGCACCTAAGTATTGCAGGCTGCCGAATTAGAAAAATAAATGAAAATGACGTGGTCAAATAATTTTGTAAAGAAAAAAATGGGGGGGGAGTCTACCACCAGGGGAACCACGGCCAAGGGAGCGGACGGTTGCGGGATTTATTATATACATTATTGCACATGGTGCAATAATGTTTGTCTTGACTTACAATAATCTTCTTTTTCTTGATGTTGCATGCATATTTATACAATGTTTATTTGACTTGTCTTTTCTTGACGTACAATGTTTTTTTTTTTTTTCTTGCTGGTATCTTGTCTTCCCGGTTGTCTTCTGTTGTCTTGTGTTGTCGATGTCTTCTTGCTTCTGGTATCTTCTTTCCAGACTGGAATGTAATAATTTTTTTTCCTTATTTCTACCGGCTTCCACAGCCTACAGAGGTTCAGATTAGTTTATCTGCCTTAGCTGAATGACACGATTGTAGGTCTTCTTAGAAATATTATTCCTTCTCGCCTCTTTTCTTTATTCGAGTCTGTAATCCATTTTTCTAGCTCATCTTCATTTTTTACAAAGTGTTTAGTTCGTTTTTCTTTCCATTTACATGATACTTATGTACATGTATATATATCACATACCCGATCACGCCTATATATGTTTACACCTTCACGCATGAACATGCGCATACCCTATATACACCCTCACATATGAGTATGTTATGTTTCTTCCTATTTCTTACTTTATTTATTTCCTCAGTTATTTATTAATGGCCTAATAGTTTAAGTTTTATCATCTGGATTATGATTCTATAGGGACTGAGAAGGTCAGTAGATAGGGACAGTGGGAATCTCGTTAATCCATTCATGCGCGTCACTAATTAGATGACGAGGCATTTGGCTAGGTTCGATTTTTTCCCCACTCAGATGTTCGAGGGGGTCTAGCCGGGCTACCGGTGGCGTTTCTTGCTACAGGATTCACCAGTAGCGTAAGTTGTGCCCAGAATTTATCCAGGCAGCAACAGGTGGGCCGAGGCCCACGGAGTCATCCGTTCTTGCCAGTTACCCGGTAGCCCAACTTCCACCCCGGTGAAGGGTTCACCCTTTCTGAGGCTGCAGAGAGCGAGAACCAGTTCAGCCGCCTGTGTCGCGTCCAAGCGACCCATGCTGACAGGAGTCCAGCTACCGTTAACCTGTATAGCTGACTGGTCTTGCCGCAGCTAAGGCAGATACAACTGCCTAGGGCACATCCCCGACACCGGGTCCACAGGAGGGGGGTAGACACCCGCGCAGTTTGCCGGGTGCCGTAACTGAAAGGGCTCCGGTTTTTCCCCCCTCTCTGTCACCGCAGCCCTCCGACTCCAGGCTGCGGCTAGAGCTCCCCCGCTTAGCCGTGCGAGCCTCCGACTCCACTCGCACGTTGCCCGTGACGCACCCCTAGGATGTGGGGAGAGCTCATATCCAGAGGCCGCGACTCCACCTAGGCTGGATTACACGGACACGCCACAATCCGCATCGTTCAGGCACCTCTGGACCATGAATGGTCGCCGGCCTTTCCCTTCACCGACTTACGAGATGAATCGACTGCCGCACTGTGGCCTCCAGTAGACTGGATAACAGGGGCGCGCAACCAACCCCCGGCCCTAACAGTACGGTTTGAACTCTCATTGAACTCTCTCAAGGACGCCATTCCGTGCTGAGGCCTCCGTGCAGCTAGATCACAGGGGTCCGCCAATCCCCCCGGCCATTTCAGGCTGGTCTGGGAAATACTCATGCCGTGCTACCGCCGCCCTGACGCAGGCTTACAGAGGTCCGCCACAACCCCCGGCCGGACTGGAGCCACTACAGTCTGAGCTCGTTCAGTCACTCATTCCGTGCTACCGCCGCCCTGATGCAGGCTTACAGAGGTCCGCCACAACCCCCGGCCGGACTGGAGCCACTACAGTCTGAGCCAGGGCTATCATTCCATGCTGAGGCCTCCATAGCTGGATTACAAGGGTCCGCTACAACCCCCGGCCGATTCAAACTTTGGTCTGCGTTCACCGCTTGGGAATGCCCTAGTGAACTTTGCCCTGGTAGAGAGTCATAGTTACTCCCGCCGTTTACCCGCGCTTTTTTGAATTTCTTCACGTTGACATTCAGAGCACTGGGCAGAAATCACATTGCGTCAGCACCGTCAACGGCCCTCGCAATGCTTTGTTTTAATTAGACAGTCGGATTCCCCCGGTCCGTGCCAGTTCTGAGTTGGCTGTTTTCTGCCGGCCGAAGCAAGAACCTCAGGCGCGAAGCCCACGGAAAATGCACAGCTGTGGCTTTCCACAGGAAGGTCCCGACGCTGGTCCG
>NC_134578.1:126985425-127002925 GCF_050947875.1 Dermacentor variabilis
CCCTGCCACGTCCTTGCGGACGAGGCTGGCAGGCGGCACAACGCCTGCGCGCGTGCGTCATACGAGCGGTATGTCGAAAAGGACTCGACACGTTCGAAAACCCAGCGCCAACCGAGTACGACGCCCTACCACGTCCTTCGCCCAACACGGAGCTACTTATAAAGGAGGCTGGCAGGCGGTGAACCGCCTGCACGCGTGCGGCGCACGAGCAGTTGCGTGGTAAGCGACCGTGTCTGAAGCCCAAACACCACCGAGGCAAAGATCGCCTTAGCAGCGCGCCGCTTCAGCAGGCGCCGCAGGGACGACTAAAACCTGGCGGGGGGCATCGTCTCGTGTAGCGTCGCCCCTGCCCCAACTGGAGTGGCCCAGTCTTTAGGGGACAGAGACTGCGAAGCACTTGGACCGACGGCGGACTACGACGGAACGCGTCAGCTCGGCCAACGCTCTCGAAGGAGACATTTTCCGTTTCGCGGCAATTTCTGCGCCGTGCCGTGCTCTTCTCGCTCGCAGACGGCGCTATCGCGTCGAACCGCTTTCGGGGGCACGCCCTTCTCCTCCCCGCTCCTCGCAAAGAATCTTCAGATTCCTGCGACGAAGCCCGGAAGGGGTGCCCACACAGCTGCGGTGACACGAACGAGCGACCAGCTCTGGAGCTCGACGTACTCCGAAGGCAAACAACGCAGATTGCGATCGCTTCCGACTCTCTCGCAAACGTGCGCGCTACATGGCAACGGACGTTGGCACCTCGCGCTTGGACCGCTCTTTCCCTGCAGGTATCCGACACCATCCTGCGGCGGTCTTGCTAGAGGCGCGCACACGTCGCGCTGCAGTAGAATATAATGCCTCGTTTCCGTCTCTTCGAAGATTTGGCACAACGGCTCGCCACCGTCTCCTTCTTTGTGAGGTCGCTGGCGCGTGGCATTAGCGCTCAACGTACTGTCCATGATGCCGACGCGGTCAAAACGAGTCGACGGACGCACCTTCCCTGTGCGCCGAAGGCTCTCTTGATATGTGATCCGACCCTCAGACAGACGAAGCCAAGGGAAGACCCAAGGCCGCAATGTGCGTTCAAAGAATCAGTGCTCAGTGTGTCCTGCAATTCACACCAAGTCTCGCAGCTGGCTGCGTTCTTCATCGACCCGAGAACCGAGTGATCCACCGCTTAGAGTCGTGAAAAATAGTTTGTTCAATTCGGTACAGTACAACCAGGGTTTCAGGCACGTGGCGTCTCCCTGTGTGTGGTTTCGAAGAGCGCCTTTCGGCGTGCGCTCTTTCGGCGTGCGTACTCGCGCAGCTCTCCAAAACCACTCGGCCAGTGCCAGGGAGGGGCTTTCTGCGCCGGAGCCACAACAAGTCTACTTGAGGCGGAAGACGAAGCCAGCAAGGTGCTTGGCCGCAAGTGCGTTCGAATCCGGGACTACGGTCCCTCGTCTGTCCGTACTTTTCCTCTTTCGACGTGCGGCGCCTTCCCAAAGCGCGCACAAGTCCGCTAACCGCAGAACGCTTCCGACGTAGCAAAGCCGCGTTTCCTTCGGTACTTCGCAGCAACGCCGCCTTTCCCTCGGCGGCGGGCAAATAGCCTGCAGACGTCGTCGCATTGAACCGCGATCTCGGACACCTCGCGCGTCACGAGCAGGAGCCGTCCGGCAGCCGCCGGCCCTGTCGGGCTCGGCAGCATTTGCCGCGGAGGACGGGAGAGCGCTTTAGGCCACGGTTCCTTCCGTACTTGGCAGCCGCACCCTCATACCGCCACTTCCATGACCGACCGAGCGCCACACCGTTCCTTTAGTACTTGGGCAGCAACAAAGTCGGGTCGTTACTCCATACTCGCCGCAGGAAGCGACCGGCAGCCGCCAGCCTTTTCAGACTCGGCAGCGTTTGCCGCGGAGGACGGGAGAGCGCTCGCACCACGGTTCCGTGCGTACTAAGCGGCAGCTGCTCTCGACCGTCAGTTCCTTGACCGACCGCACGCTTCGCCGTTCCCCTCGTACTGGGCAAAGCAGCAGGTCGGGTCGTCTTACTCCCCTTCCGCGCAAGAGCGCCGAGGCGGACAGAAAGCCCACCCATTGTGCGTTACGCCGTTTCTACCCGCGGGCGCGGCCAAGCCAACCGTCCAAGGTTGCAGCCTGCGTCCACTGGGCGCAACAAATTTGGCACGGGGCGCCCCTCAAAATTCAGGCAGTCCCCGGCATGTTCGGGTATAGCCGTCCCCGCGTCCAAGCGGGGCCAGCGGCGGAAAGCGTCGGGCGCAGCGAGCTGCTTCACCCACACGGGGTTGAAACAATGGCGCTCGTCACCCTTCACAATCCGGTAATGATCCTTCCGCAGGTTCACCTACGGAAACCTTGTTACGACTTTTACTTCCTCTAAATGATCAAGTTTGGTCATCTTTCCAACAGACCGGCGCAACCGAAAGGCCGCGCCGGACATCGGTCCGAAGACCTCACTAAATCATTCAATCGGTAGTAGCGACGGGCGGTGTGTACAAAGGGCAGGGACGTAATCAACGCGAGCTTATGACTCGCGCTTACTGGGAATTCCTCGTTCAAGGGGAACAATTGCAAGCCCCTATCCCAATCACGAAAGAAGTTCCACGGGTTACCCAGTCTTTTCAGACAGGGATAAAGACACGCTGCTTCCTTCAGTGTAGCGCGCGTGCGGCCCCGGACATCTAAGGGCATCACAGACCTGTTATTGCTCTGTTTCGTGCGGCTAGGAGCCGCTTGTCCCTCTAAGAAGGTTGTAAGGTGCTGGGAACCCCGCACCTATTTAATAGGCTAGAGTCTCGTTCGTTATCGGAATTAACCAGACAAATCGCTCCACCAACTAAGAACGGCCATGCACCACCATCCACCGAATCAAGAAAGAGCTCTCAATCTGTCAATCCTCCCAGTGTCCGGGCCGGGTAAGTTTTCCCGTGTTGAGTCAAATTAAGCCGCAGGCTCCACTCCTGGTGGTGCCCTTCCGTCAATTCCTTTAAGTTTCAGCTTTGCAACCATACTTCCCCCGGAACCCAAACACTTTGGTTTCCCGGAAGCTGCCCGCCGAGTCATTTGAGTAACTCAGGCGGATCGCTGGTTGGCATCGTTTATGGTCAGAACTAGGGCGGTATCTGATCGCCTTCGAACCTCTGACTTTCGTTCTTGATCAAAGAAAACATTCTTGGCAAATGCTTTCGCAGTAGTTCGTCTTGCGACGGTCCAAGAATTTCACCTCTAGCGCCGCAATACGAATGCCCCCGTCTGTCCCTCTTAATCATTACCTCGTATTCCAAAAACCAACAGAACAGAAACGAGGTCTTGTTCTATTATTCCATGCAAGTTTATTCAGGCGACTCGCCTGCGTTGAGCACTCTAATTTTTTCAAAGTAAAAGCACCGGCCTTCTCGAGGCACACAATGAAGTGCACCAAGAAAGGACCGGCATGATGTTCAGTCCGAGCCGTCGCATCGGGTAGATGCACTACTCGTCTGGAACTGAGATCCAACTACGAGCTTTTTAACCGCAGCAGCTTTAGTATACGCTATTGGAGCTGGAATTACCGCGGCTGCTGGCACCAGACTTGCCCTCCAATTGATCCTCGTTAAAGGATTTAGAGTGTACTCATTTCAATTACGGGGCCTCAAAAGAGTCCCGTATTGTTATTTTTCGTCACTACCTCCCCGTGCCGGGAGTGGGTAATTTGCGCGCCTGCTGCCTTCCTTGGATGTGGTAGCCGTTTCTCAGGCTCCCTCTCCGGAATCGAACCCTGATTCTCCGTTACCCGTAACAACCATGGTAAGCAAGTAACCTACCATCGAAAGTTGATAAGGCAGACACTTGAAAGAAACGTCGCCGGCTCGTGGCCATGCGATCAGCACAAAGTTATCCAGAGTCACCACACAATACGGGCCGAAACCCGATCGATCTTGGTCTAATAAAAGCACCCGTCGCCCAAAGGGCTTCAGGCTCACTGCATGTATTAGCTCTAGAATTGCCACAGTTATCCAAGTAGGAAGAAACGATCTAAGGAACCATAACTGATTTAATGAGCCATTCGCGGTTTCGCCTTATTTCGGCATGTACTTAGACATGCATGGCTTAATCTTTGAGACAAGCATATGATTACTGGCAGGATCAACCAGGTAATCGTTCAACTGCGCGTCCAGCCTTTCAAGCAGGCCGGACGCCGTTTTTGCGATGCCGAGGCCACCTTCAGGCGCCCCAACACGCTTCGTTCTCGCAAAGTGTAGCACTTTGCACAGTCCGAGACGACGGCGTTCGAGCTCGCTACGGCGCCCTCCCAGCAGGGCCGGGTATCGCCACGCGGCAAAAAGCACGCAACATTCTCGATAGACTGGTTGTGTCAACTCGATCGCGGCTTGCGGTTTCTCTCGAGCCCGCAGCACTGGTGGACCGACCGACACTTGCAACGTAGCCGAGACGGCAAAGCCGCCAGGCGACGGGTCACGCCCGCGCCTTCGGCGCTTTCGTATTTGACTCGTCCGAGGACGATGGGGAACACACCTCGATATCGTGGAAAAAGCGTCGTCCGACAACCAGCCCCTAACGCATCAAGCGGATGAGGCTGCAGACGTCAGCTGTGGGATCCACGGGAGCGATACCGGGGACACGCTTGACGGGCACGAAGCCCGCCGCACATCAAACACCCAGGTCGCTTTGGGGGCGACTGCTCTCTGGGACCCCCATATAATAGCAGCGATAAGTACCCAAACCTCCATGGGGCCGTACTCGTGGCACTTTCGACGAGCGTTTGGCGGAAATCGTGCCGCCTCGTAACGCCGCGAGCAAGATTGAAAGCTTACGTCGGCGGCACCATGCCGAAGTCGTGAAACTGCAGCGCGTCCATCGAATGCGCGAACGGCAATTTCTCGCGAATGGCCAGTGCCGTTTCCTGGACGATCGCCTTTCGGTCCCCCTACGGGGCGGCCCCCGGCCGATCGATTCGAGGAAAGCTAGCCCGGCCCCTTCGCCATTTCCGAGCACGAGTGCGACCAGCGCGGGCGGCGTGCTCGACGCCCCGGCTGACATCGTTTGGGACTGTGTCTCTTCGAGCGCTCGCGCCAACGTCGCGGGGCCGACGACGACGCCCGGCCGGTTCTCTCACGGTTCCCGGCGTGTTATAGTGCAGCCCTCTGCACGGCGGCGCCGACTGAGTAGTGGCCGTGCAGCGGCTTGTACGCCAAAGTTGCGTGAAAGGCGTCGAGCTCCCGCCGGCCCGGCTCACGTGGTTTCGGACTTCTGTCGCTTCGAGCGCTCGCGTAGCCGTGCCTGGGCACGATTCTCGACTCCGCAGCAGTGCGCGGAAACAACTACGAAGACGCGCAAGCCGAAAATCGCACTGCGGTACAATGTCAGCCGGGACCGTATGGCCCCTTATAGTAGCAGCGATAAGTGGCCAGACCTCCATGGGGCCGTACTCGTGCGACGAGGCGGCGTACTGCGCCGAGCCGAGCGCCAATATTTCGCTTTGGCGCGGCTGATACGAGCTCTCGCGATCGCCGCGGTACCGCCGCTCACCGATTCAAGGCACGCTAGCGCGGTCCGCTTCGCCATTTCCGAGCACGAGTGCGACCAGCGCGGGCGGCGTGCTCGACGCCCCGGCTGACGTCGTTTCGGACTTTGTCTCTTCGAGCGCTCGAAGCCATGCCGGGGCCGACGCCGACGTCTGCGTGGTGTTTACACGATTCCCGGTGCGACACAATGCAGCTGCGAGCAGGATGCCAGCGATTCCGTCGCGGCCGTGCGGCGGTGTACACGCAGAAGTGTCGTGAAGGGTATCGAGCTCCCGCCGCCCCGGCTGACGTCGTTTCGGACTTTGTCTCTTCGAGCGCTCGCGCCAACGTCGCGGGGCCGACGACGACGCCCGCCAGGTTCTCCCCCAGTTCCCGGCGAGCTATAGTGCAGCCCTCTGCACGGTGACGCCGACTAAGTAGTGGCCGTGCGGCGGCTTGTACGCCAAAGTTTCGTGAAAGGCGTTGAGCTCCCGCCGCCACGGCTGACGTCGTTTCGGACTTCTGTCGCTTCGAGCGCTCGCGTAGCCGTGCCTGGGCACGATTCTCGACTTCGCAGCAGTGCGCGGAAGCAGCTACGAAGACGCGCAAGCCCAAAATCGCACTGCGGTACAACGTCAGCCGGGACCGTAGGGCCCCTTATAATAGCAGCGATAAGTTGCCAGACCTCCATGGGGCCGTACTCGTGCGACGAGGCGGCGTACTGCGCCGAGCCGAGCGCCAATATTTCGCTTTGGCGCGGCTGATACGAGCTCTCGCGATCGCCGCGGTACCGCCGCTCACCGTTTCAAGGCACGCTAGCGCGGTCCCCTTCGCCATTTCCGAGCACGAGTGCGACCAGCGCGGGCGGCGTGCTCGACGCCCCGGCTGACGTCGTTTCGGACTTTGTCTCTTGGAGCGCTCGAAGCCATGTCGGGGCTGACGCCGACGTCTGCGTGGTGTTTCCACGATTCCCGGCGCGACACAATGCAGCTGCGAGCGGGATGCCAGCGATTCCGTCGTGGCCGTGCGGCGGTGTACACGCAGAAGTTTCGTGAAGGGTATCGAGCTCCCGCCGCCCCGGCTGACGTCGTTTCGGACTTCGGTCGCTTCGAGCGCTGGCGTAGCCGTGCCTGGGCACGATTCTCGACTCCGCAGCAGTGCGCAGAAACAGCTACGAAGACGCGCAAGCCGAAAATCGCACTGCGGTACAACGTCAGCCGGGACCGTATGGCCCCTTATAATAGCAGCGATAAGTTGCCAGACCTCCATGGGGCCGTACTCGTGCGACGAGGCGGCGTACTGCGCCGAGCCGAGCGCCAATATTTCGCTTTGGCGCGGCTGATACGAGCTCTCGCGATCGCCGCGGTACCGCCGCCCACCAATTCAAGGCACGCTAGCGCGGTCCCCTTCGCCATTTCCGAGCACGAGTGCGACCAGCGCGGGCGGCGTGCTCGACGCCCCGGCTGACGTCGTTTCGGACTTTGTCTCTTGGAGCGCTCGAAGCCATG
The DNA here is from genome assembly GCF_050947875.1 of Dermacentor variabilis. NCBI lineage: Eukaryota > Metazoa > Arthropoda > Arachnida > Ixodida > Ixodidae > Dermacentor > Dermacentor variabilis. Next base: position 126,992,428 of record NC_134578.1, read on the forward strand.
TCGGGGCTGACGCCGACGTCTGCGTGGTGTTTCCACGATTCCCGGCGCGACACAATGCAGCTGCGAGCGGGATGCCAGCGATTCCGTCGTGGCCGTGCGGCGGTGTACACGCAAAAGTTTCGTGAAGGGTATCGAGCTCCCGCCGCCCCGGCTGACGTCGTTTCGGACTTCGGTCGCTTCGAGCGCTCGCGTAGCCGTGCCTGGGCACGATTCTCGACTCCGCAGCAGTGCGTGGAAACAGCTACGAAGACGCGCAAGCCGAAAATCGCACTGTGGTACAACGTCAGCCGGGACCGTATGGCCCCTTATAATAGCAGCGATAAGTGGCCAGACCTCCATGGGGCCGTACTCGTGCGACGAGGCGGCGTACTGCGCCGAGCCGAGCGCCAATATTTCGCTTTGGCGCGGCTGATACGAGCTCTCGCGATCGCCGCGGTACCGCCGCTCACCGATTCAAGGCACGCTAGCGCGGTCCCCTTCGCCATTTCCGAGCACGAGTGCGACCAGCGCGGGCGGCGTGCTCGACGCCCCGGCTGACGTCGTTTCGGACTTTGTCTCTTGGAGCACTCGAAGCCACGTCGGGGCCAACGCCGACGTCTGCGTGGTGTTTCCACGATTCCCGGCGCGACACAATGCAGCTGCGGGCAGGATGCCAGTGATTCCGTCGTGGCCGTGCGGCGGTGTACACGCAGAAGTTTCGTGACGGGTATCGAGCTCCCGCCGCCCCGGCTGACGTCGTTTCGGACTTTGTCTCTTCGAGAGCGCGCGCCAACGTCGCGGCGCCGACGACGACGCCGGCCCGGTTCTCCCCTTATAATAGCAGCGATAAGTGGCCAGACCTCCATGGGGCCGTACTCGTGCGACGAGGCGGCGTACTGCGCCGAGTCGAGCGCCAATATTTCGCTTTGGCGCGGCTGATACGAGCTCTCGCGATCGCCGCGGTACCGCCGCTCACCGATTCAAGGCACGCTAGCGCGGTCCCCTTCGCCATTTCCGAGCACGAGTGCGACCAGCGCGGGCGGCGTGCTCGACGCCCCGGCTGACGTCGTTTCGGACTTAGTCTCTTGGAGCGCTCGAAGCCATGTCGGGGCCGACGCCGACGTCTGCGTGGTGTTTCCACGATTCCCGGCGCGACACAATGCAGCTGCGAGCAGGATGCCAGCGATTCCGTCGTGGCCGTTCGGCGGTGTACACGCAGAAGTTTCGTGAAGGGTATCGAGCTCCCGCCGCCCCGGCTGACGTCGTTTCGGACTTTGTCTCTTCGAGCGCTCGCAGCGATGTCGAGGCGATCGCCGACGTCTGCACGGTTCCCGGTGTGCTACAATGCAGCAGTGTGCCAAGCGACACCTCTTGGTTGCCGAGGCAAGCACGGCGATTTCCTGAAGCGAGCGCATTCCGGCCAGGCAGCAGCGGGCTTTGCGCTTTCGGGAGTGCTCTTGCTGTAAAATTTGAACGTGTGCAGCTGCACGAAGCGAGTGTATTTATTTTCTCTCTCTCTCTCTCTGCCTTTGAGGCGACTGTAATTTTAATTTAAATGCAATCGGAGGCGGGAGCAACCTGATGAGAGTAGGTTGACTTCGGCGCGCCTTGTAGTTTATAAATTGCTTTCAAGCTTTGACGACATACGCCTTCGCGCCATCTGCTTTCCCGGTCTCTTTGGCACTTGATTGTGTGTGCTGCATGCTCTGCATTCTAAGGAAACACGCCTGTTTGTCTCCCTCTCTCACGTTCTTCTTTTTTTAGCTGCTCCTTTAGAAGCTGCTATGCTCTTTACTCGCTGTAAAATAGAATGCTGCCACAAGCCAACAACCTTTGCGTGTTTTTTTTTTCTCTCTTCCCAAGACGTTTCTGCCATTACTCACTGGCTCTAGTTCGCTCGCGCCATCTACCGTTCTTTCTGTATGGCGAAGTCCGTAGGTTTTCCTAGTTCCGTACACAGATGGCGCCAGTGCGTTTTCGCGCCAGTTTCGAACGACCTGGCTGTACTCACGTTTCTCACTTAAATGGTTCAAATGGGGATTGCGAAAGGGGTGGTGCTTTCTTCTTGTGTAAGGCTGAGCTTCAAAGCTGCGTTTAAGCTACGCTAGCATGTGTGTGTGTGTGTGTGTGTGTGTATATATATATATATATATATATATATATATATATGTATGTGTGTATATATACATATACAAACACACGCGCGCGGGATAGTGGTAAAGATTATGAGGTAGCACTTTTTTTAACATACAATACCTGTGCTTCACATGGCGATTCTTCTCCCCCCTCTGTTTCCGGTTGGAAGGAGTGCGCAGTCTTTTCTATATTTATTTTTTTTTCATTCACTTCTATGTTGCTCGTCTTCGTACATGGGGCACGCTACCTAATCCTGCCGGTCGATTCTACACGTTGCGATCCGTCCCGGCCTGTGCCGTATCAAAATTTTCAGTGGGCCTTGCGGTAAATAAAAAGAAATGAAGGAAATGCGCGTGCTATATTACACTTGCGCACGGGCTTGAAACGAAGGCCTCAAAGAAAGTCACCTCGAGCGGCCGCATTCAGACGGAAGTAAGCATTCCCCTTGCGCGTGTTTTCCGCTCGCCTGCTCCGTTTTCTACGAGGTTGCCGTCGTTGGTTTGGCCTTACAAACAAGCTTGCACTCGGGTCTCGTTTCTACGCGACAGCGTTTCGTTAACAGCGAAAGACTGAGGCGTCGCGAGTTTATTCCTCAGATAGAGAGCATAGAGTCTCTAGACAGGCTGAAATTTAGAAAATTGCCCACGCTGTTGCTGAGGTTACCAATGTCGGCAGGGCGCCCACAAGGCAGTAGTACAATGGAGTGAAGTGAAGGACATCGCTTCTCGGCCTTTTGGCTAAGATCAAAGTGTAGTCAATGCAGCTGGCTTGCCCGGCCTTTGACACACTTATCTTTGTAGAGGCGCCCGGCTACCTGCTCCGGTTATAGCAGTGTCTTTCCCCTATCCCAGCCCTGTCTTTACAGGCCCTCGGCTCCCTGCTGCACTGCCTCCAGGACAACCCACGTGCTGCTACCTGGTGGCCCCTGGACGACCCACACCGGCCCGCTTCCTGGTCCTGCCGCTGCCTGGCGCTGCCTGCCGCCCCTCGGAGACTCCTGCCCCGCTCGGCCCGACCACTGCTTGGTGCTGCCTGCCTGCGGGGTGCCCGCTGGTCCTGCCGTCCCGACTGGTGCTGTGCTGGGACACAACCGGCTGGCCCCTGCCTTCGCCATCGTCTGTCATGGGCCCGGCCCACTCGCTGCCATCCCTGGTGGCCCCCTAGCCTCCGGACCTGGCCTCCTTTAAGGAGAGCCGCCGGGTCCGGAAGGTAAGACCATCTAATGGACTCTGGGGGCCACGGCCGCACGGTCCATGACATCAGCGAGGACGATGGCGACCCCAACACCCCTGGGCAGGAACGCCAGCCGGCCCGTGAGGATGGCACCCTCACGGTGTTCTTTCCCGTGCCCCACACGGTGCGGTGCTGCGAAGAGGGCTGCCGAGCTGCCTATGCCGCGGCCAAATGGACAGCGCGGCGGCAGTCCCTCCAGCGGCACCTGGAACTCGAACACGGCACCAGAATCCGGCGCACCATCAACGTGTGCAGCATCTGCGGTGAGACACTGGGGCTTCGACCAGCCTCTCACGCCTGCCTGGCTGCAGCCAACTCGACTGCCGCCCCCCCTGCTGCCCTGCCACACCAATGTGGCAGTTGCTCAATGTCCTTCCCCACAAGGAGGGGCTTGAGCAACCACGAGCAGTGGCACAGGAGGGAGGCGGCACTAGCAGCCAGGCGTGATCTCGCCGCGGGTGCTGCCATTGGTGCGTCGGAGCAGGACAGCAACGGCACCCCCCCAGCAGAGCAGGACAGCACCGAGGGTCCCGCTGAGGACCCTCTTGGAACACCAGCAGTGGCGACCGGGCAGGCCGCCGACCAGGAGCCGTCTCCTGTGGCACCTCGGGGAACACCCGGACACAGCAGCGATGGCGAGACGGCCGAGGCACCTTCTCCGCGGACGCCAAACCAGTCAGGGCGGACCGCGGCCTCGGCCTCTCCCTCTCCAACACCATCGCTGCCGTCCAACCGAGGCAGCCCGGGAGCACCAGTCTCCGAGGCTCACGAGCCGGCGGCCATGCAGGAGCTCTCCCCAGGCAGGGCAGAGGTGCAGGACCATGACGGAAGCAACCAGGACTTCGGGACCCAGGACGAACATGCTGGTACCACACGGCCAGAGGGCAGTGCGTGGACCTTAGCGGAGGAAACGGCAGAGCTGCGGGCATTGAGCCGGTTGCCTGAGTCTGCTGGGGAGTGGGCACGGTTTGAAAACATCCTCGACCGTGCCATTGCAGCCGCAACCAAACACCTGCGGCTGCCAGTCGGGGACTCGCGCCAATCACGGAGGCGCGAGGTGAACCCCGACAACCCCCAGCAGATACAAACTCTATACAGAAGGAACCGGCGCCGGGCAGTGCGGTTAATCACTGAAGGCCCGTCCCAGCTCTGTCCGATCGACCCCCACGCACTGCAGGACCACTACTCGAACCTCTGGTCACCAACACCCGTGGATACCAGCATCCTGAGGTCAAGGCTTGCAGCCACCGAAGAACTGGACTTGTGCCCTTTTACACCGGAAGAAGTCGCAGCCAAGCTCCGTAAATGCGAGAGTACAGCTCCAGGGGAGGACCGCCTCACGTACCACCACTGGAGGCAGGTGGACCCTGAGGGCAGGTTCCTGGCGGCGGTATACAACGTATGCCTCCAATACCGCCGCACGCCCCTGAGCTGGAAATCGACGAGGACTATCCTGATCTACAAGAAGGGCGACCGCGAGGACCCCACAAACTGGCGACCCATTGCCCTTGGTCGCACGATCGCCAAACTGTATGCCGGGTGTCTCACCACCCGGCTGCAGAGGTGGTTGGGCGACCATGCGGTGCTGTCCAGGTGTCAGAAGGGCTTCCTGCCGCACGATGGGGTGTTTGAACACAACTTCGTGCTGCAGGGACGCCTGGATGATGCCAGGACAGGAGGCGGGGAGCTGTGCGTGGGGTTCCTCGATTTTGCCAACGCTTTCGGCTCGGTCGCCCATCAGGCCCTCGTCGACGCTGTCCGCTGCGCCGGCGCGGGGGAGGCCTTTGCTACCATCGTTGAAGACCTCTACCGCGCCAACACCACCTGCGTCGTGGCAGCAGCTGGCATTACGGAGCCAATCACCATCGGAGCTGGGCTGAGACAGGGCTGTCCTCTGAGCGGCCTGCTTTTCAACCTGGTGGTGGACCCGGTCATCCGTGCAGTACAGGGAGGCGATAGGCAGCACAACATCCTTGCCTACGCCGATGATCTGACGCTGCTGGCCGCGGATCCCACCACCCTGCAGAGCCGCTTGGACCGTGTAACAGCCCTGTCGGCCCGGCTCGGGCTGCGACTCAACGCCGCCAAGTGCCGGTCTCTACACCTGTCTGGTCGCCACCCCGTGGGTACACGGCCCACCTCTTTCACCGTGGGTGGCGACCCGATTCCGGCGCTTGGCGACTTCCAGGGGCACAAGTTCCTGGGCCGTCCAGTGGGGTTCAGGGTGCTACCGGACGAGACGACGGTCGACGAGGCCATCCACCTGGGCAGAAAGCTGCTCTCCTCTATGCTCGCCCCATGGCAGAGGCTGGATGCTATCAAAACATTTTTGTATCCAGCCCTCAACTTTGCCATGCGGGTGGGCCTTGCCAGCAAAGGAGAGTGGCAACGCCTGGACGAGGAGCTCCGCCCGCTCATCAAGAAGACCCTGTACGTGCCAGCCAGAGCTTCCAATGAATACTTGTACGGAAGCTCTCAGGCTGGCAGTGCAGGGATCCCACTTGCGGCGGAGCTCAGCGACATCTGTCGGGTGGATGGAGCCTTCAAGCTACTGACGTCGACCGACGTGGAGGTCCGGGAGCGTGCGGCAGGAGAGCTCGAGGGCGTAGTGTCAAGGCGGCTGAGACGACCCGCGAACACCGAGGACATGGAGGCCTACCTCTCAGGCGAGACGGAGGGCGACTTCCGACAAACGTCCACACAGGTCCAGTCTGTGTGGACGGAGGCCCGGAAAGCCTCCCGTCGCCTCTCCGTCGCCTGGGAGCTGTTGGAGCACGGAGCCCGCATCAACTGCGGAGAGGCCTCTGTGTCAGCGAGGAACCGCCACAAGCTGGTTAAGACCATCCGGGCGCTCCTCTCCACTGAAAGGGACAGGACTCTGCAAGACAAACCGAACCAAGGCAAGGCGATGGTGTGTGTGGCGGCCGACCCGGCAAACTCCCACTTCATGAGGTCCGGCCGCTACACCCACTTCATCGACTGGCGCTTCGTGCATCGAGCCCGTCTAAATCTCCTCCCCCTCAATGCCACAAGACTTTGGGCACCCGCAGCGGACAAAAGATGCAGACGCTGCGGGTATGGGGAGGAGACACTGCCGCATGTACTTTGCCACTGCATGCGGCAGAGCCGGGCCATGACGGAGCGTCATAACACCATCGTCGCCAGAATAAAAAAGGCTGCCTTGGGTCGGTTTACAGTCATTGCGGAGAACCAGGTCGTGGGCAACACATCACTCAAGCCCGACCTGGTACTGGCCCGTGGAGAGGAGGCACTCATACTGGATGTCTGCTGCCCTTTCGAGAACAGGCTGCAGGCATTCCAGGACGCCCGGAAGGCTAAGGAGGAGAAGTACGCCCCTGTACAGCGTCATCTCCTCCGGCGGTTCCAGCGCGTGACGGTGGACGCGGTGGTCGTCGGCTGCCTTGGCAGCTGGGATGTGGGGAACGACCGGGTGATGCGCAGGCTATGTAGTAGGTCGTACCTACGGACACTCAAACGCCTGTGCATCAGCGATACTATCAGCGCCTCTACAAAGATTTTTAGAGCCCATGTCGGCACCTCTTAGATGATCTTATGTTTTTAGAGAAGCGATTTTTGCTGTTTTACACCTTTACAGTTTTAGCCTTTTACTACTAACACCACTAACTAGTTTTTTTAGTCATTTGTTTGCCGGTTTTAGACTACACACCTTTTATCCGTTTTTTCCTTGGTTTCGTAACAAATATTTATGATGTGATGTGTAACTAGCATAATAAAAAACTCTGTTCTTATCAGCTTAATATCTGATACGGGTTCTATGTGGACCCACGATATTAAACCTATTTTTGGAAGTTGGCGGAGTGCTTGAAGCCTGCTTCACCTCCGCCGCAGGTGGCCCGGTATTGCACTACCTCCGGGATCGGCCCCCGCTCACTTCGGTGAGACTTCATTCAATCAAAATGAAGAACACAAGCTCGAAGCGAGCACTGACTTCACACGCACCATTCCTATACCATACGCAACGACGCCGGTTCGCGGACCACGAGAGTAATTAAACGGCCACTCCACCTGTGTGTAGCGTCGCACTTCTTGCCGCGCAAATGGGACAGCCGCACCAGCAAATTTCTTATTACGGCCTTCGAGAAAAATAAATGACAGCAAAAGAAAGAACCAGGAGGGAGAATCGGCAAATTATATGTCTAAGAAATAGGATTGTTATTTATCCGATGTTTCTGTCTGCTGTAATGAGCCACTATAGGACGGGGAGGGGGGGGGGGTGTATGATTAGCCGTGGGTTCGGCAACCAATGTGAATCCCGCTCAAAGCCAACACTGGATTTTTGTGTTCACTATTGCTTGGATCCGTAAACCACAGCGCCAACGCAAGCTCGCCCTGCCAAAATCCGCTGCCCTAGTGGAAGAAAGATTCCCTATGAAAGAAAAATAGAGTGCCCGCTTTCTGGCAACTACCGTGCAGCCGTTGTGTGCACATTTTCGCAGCAGTGGGAGCGAACGCCTCGAAAACAAACTTGTCGTGTGGCCAAGTCTTGCGAAATATATTCAAGGGTTCAAAGGTGCTCCAGCTTTCCAACCTGTATGTTATGAAGACCTGTTGCTACCTTTTCATCCTCCTCCTCCTGGTTACGCCCACTGCAGGGCAAAAGCCTCTCCCATAAGTATCCAAGTACCCCGGTCACGTGCTAATTGTCGCCATGTAGTCCCTGCACATTTCCTAATCTAATCTGCCCTCCCAACTTTCTGCCACCCCCTGCTACGCTTCCCTTCTCTTGGAATTGAGTCCGTAACCCTTAATGACCATCTTCCCCCCCCCCCATTGCATGCCCATTTCTTTTTTTCATGGTTTAAACTAAGGTGTCATTAACTCGCGTTTGTTCGCTCGCCCCTCAATCTGCTCTATTCCTATCTCTCGTGACGCTACACCCATCGTCCTTCTTGCCAAAGCTCGTTGCGTCGCCCACAGTTACCCTTCGGTAACCCTTAAAGCTTTCCGTTGGGGCACTCGTGGCATCTTTCTCGTTTAAATAAGGCTACTTTTCTTTTCCGCTTTTGGGGGGGGGGGGAACTCTATGTGCTAGGCGCGATTTTGCCTGTTGGTTCGGCTTAACGCAGAACACTCCCGCATTGCAGTGAAGCCGCGTTGGAGGGGCAAAGAGTAGCGCAGTGAAGCGCATGCACGGGCGAAAAACGCAAATATTAGTCAAAAATACAACCATGTCGCCAAATACGAACTTCCATTATTGGAAATTCGAGTTCAGTTTGTGCATTGCGTTCGCCTAGAGAACATAAATGCCACAGCAGCCAAGTCAAAGCTTAGGATCGCGTATCATCTTTTTTTTCTTGCCTTTTACTCCTGGCCTGCGTGGCATGCACACGAAAGTTATGATATAGTGAAAACACGAAATAATGCAGTGCGGCTGTATCAGATCTGTTTTGTGCGCTTTGTTCTTTGTGGACTACAGCGGTGTGCGTTATGAGAAAGTTTCAGTGCCCTTCTACTGCGACCTGCGAAGCTACATTTAAAACCACATTGGTTTGTGCGGTTATTGCTACAAACTGCGTGTGGGTGCGTTCGTCTTTTTCTTTCGCTACCAGCGATGGGTTATCGCAACCGCGATCGGTTCTGCTGCTACGCTAGACGCGTTCTTGCCAACGGTTGGCTCTATACGCGACGCGTGTCGCGTGGTCGGCACATTCAAGCAGTCAATTGCAAACCGTTCCAAGAAGAAGGATGCACTCCACTTGACGCCGGGAGCGCTAGTTGGACGATTGTACGTTTTGAACCTCGAGGAAGTGCCGCCAACCCGCCTTTTCTATAATACGATAAGATTCAGAGCGACCGCGACCACTTGCCTTTGTCATTGCCTCGGGCACCGTTTTTTTTTTTTTAAGCTCAGATACTCAGACGCGCCCGTGTTCACGCGCACTTGCTCTCTCCGATAAGCAGGGAAGCTCGGTTGGGGTGGTGTCGGCCCTTGCGCATGCGCTGCTGAGCTCGTCGCTTCGGCGGCCAGTCGAGGCTGGCGCGTTGCGTTCGCCTAGAGAACATAAATGCCACAGCAGCCAAGTCAAAGCTTAGGATCGCGTATCATTTTTTTTCTTGCCTTTTACTCCTGGCCTGCGTGGCATGCACACGAAAGTTATGATATAGTGAAAACACGAAATAATGCAGTGCGGCTGTATCAGATCTGTTTTGTGCGCTTTGTTCTTTGTGGACTACAGCAGTGTGCGTTATGAGAAAGTTTCAGTGCCCTTCTACTGTGACCTGCGAAGCTACATATAAAACCACATTGGTTTGTGCGGTTATTGCTACAAACTGCGTGTGGCTGCGTTCCTTTTTTCTTTTCGCTACCAGCGATGGGTTATCGCAACCGCGATCGGTTCTGCTGCTACGCTAGACGCGTTCTTGCCAACGGTTGGCTCTATACGCGACCCGTGACGCGTGGTCGGCACATTCAAGCAGTCAATTGCAAACCGTTACAAGAAGAAGGATGCACTCCACTTGACGCCGGGAGCGCTAGTTCGACGATTGTACGTTTTGACCCTCGAGGAAGCGCCGCCAACCCGCCTTTTCTATAATACGATAAGATTCAGAGCGACCGCGACCACTTGTCTTTGTCACTGCCTCGGGCACAGTTCTTTTTTTTTTAAACTCAGATACTCAGGCGCGCCCGTGTTCATGCGCCCCTGCTCTCTCCGATAAGCAGGGAAGCTCGGTTGGGGTGGTGTCGGCCCTTGCGCATGCGCTGCTGAGCTCGTCGCTTCGGCGGCCAGTCGACGCTGGCGCGGTACTGGTAATCAACTTCGACGTGCATGGTGAAACGTCGCTTTGTATTGCCGCTGTAGACTGGCAATGCAATGTGTTTGCGAGCGATTGGAGAAATGAAAGAGCGGGCACTGTCATGCCCTTCTAGAGCAGCGGAAATGTTCCTCCAAGCACTAGGTTTGAAAATTTGCGCCTACGAACATGAACGAAACAATGAAAACGGTCTGTAGCTGCCTTCGCTTCATAAAATTCCCGTACGAAGAAATTTGCATGCGCAAATGACAGCGCAAAAGAGAGAAACCATGTAAAGAAGAATGGCTGCCTTTCGCGTGATCTCCCGCATGAAACCTAATGGGATAGACTAATTTTAGCCGTTCATTTTGATTTG
>NC_134578.1:127007925-127050425 GCF_050947875.1 Dermacentor variabilis
AAGCCCCCAGCCATTTTGACATGGTAAAAGTTCACCTGGGATTTACCCGGTGTACACGGTGGTAAGCCATCCTTGAATTTAAGCCGGTTGTACTAAGATTCATCCGACTTCATTCGTGTGTGCGTTGATCAACACCTTGCCCCCAGGCAATGGGTTACAGACGCTCGCCACAAGCCTCCGGCAGGGACCACCCAAGGAATAGTACCACGCCACACTTTAAGCGCGTGCTGATCGGCGTGCTGAGTGCCCAGAATGTACCGCCCCGGCCGACTGCTTCCCCGTCATTCCTGAAATCAAAGGCAAAAATAAAGGGTGGGGAGACCTGTTCCTGCAAAATGCATACCAGGTTTAAAGCCAATGAAAAAGAAATGAAAAGGGGTTGTGAATTAATACCCAAAGCGCATGTTTTTGTTGAGAAAAGCCAATTGAAAAAATAAAATGGTGGGCTAAAGGCAACGCATTGGTGTCCCAAGGTGTCTCAGCGAGGGCAGAGGCCCCCGCGCCGGGCATTTAATGATTGTGAATGATGAGGCTGAGTCGAGGTGGCATGGGCATGCCAAAAATGAAGTAAAAGGAAAAAGAAAGGAAAAAATCAAAGTACAAGGGTCAAACCGTGCCCGTGTGGGCGCATGCGAGTTTGCATGTTACTTTGGCGGTTGAGTAAACATGCCGTCTGAATGGAGCCTGCAGACGCCGTTGGACGCGTGCCCGTCCCAGTCAACAATTCCAACAAGGCCATGTCTGTTGGCTATGCGGAAATCTGGCATGTTGGCTTATGGGTCTGTTGGCTTTATTGGCCTGTTGGCTTATGGGCCTGTTGGCTTATGGGTCTGTTGGCTTATGGGTCTGTTGGCTTATGGGTCTGTTGGTTTATGGGTCTGTTGGCTTATGGGTCTGTTGGCTTATGGGTCTGTTGGTTTACCGGCCTATTGGCTTGTTGGCCTGTATGCTTATTGGCTTGTTGGAGTGCATGGCTAAGCCTACATATTAGGCCTGCACATACACAGCCTTGTGTTATTTGGCAGAAAATAAGTCTTTTTCTGAATACCTGACATTTTTATTTGCATCAAGTACAGGGTACAGGAAATACACAATATTTTTAGTGTACTTGCTAATAATAATACATTACTAAATGTACATCACTACATTAATACATTACTAAATGTACTAAAATTTCGCGTGCCACTGACGCCAACAACATCGGCACTGAGTGGTTGAAGTGGGTGAAACGCTTCGAAAACTTCATCGTAGCCTGCGGTATCACAGCCGATGCCCGGAAGATGGCCATAGTACTACACTACGTGGGGGAAGAAGTGTATGACACTTACTGTGCACTACCCGATCCTCCCGCAGCCGCAGCTGCGTCTACCATTTCAAGACCGGTGGCTCCAGTAACGCAACCCCTCTCTACACCACAGCACGTAGGAAGCTCGATGACCATTTCGCACCCTGAGTAAACACTACCTTCGAGGTTAACCGCTTCCGTCAAGCCAAGCAAATGGAAAACGAGTCGCTCGACGCATTTTACGCCAGACTATGACAGCTTAGGCACTGTGCTTTCGCCGATGACACCAAAATCAAGAATCAAATATTGCTGTCTACAACGTCGACACGTCTACGCTGGTATGCCATGCAGCATGACCTCAACTTGCAAGGAATTCTCAAACAAGGCAGGTTATTTGAAGAGGTCGAGCACGACATCTCCGTGATCGAGCAAGAAAGCCGGCAGTGTAAGGAAAACTCGGCGTCAGCGTCTACACTTGCAGTAAACTCCTAGCGCACCTCGCGACCTCATCAGCCGAAGCACCATGGGAAAGAGCCGTCGCGGACTCGTGAGCCTCCGCGCCATCAACGGGCAAATGCGACATGCTACAACTGCGGAAAACCATGGCCTCACAGTAAGGGACGCTCTAGTTGCCCCGCTCTTGGCAAACGGTGTACTGCGAAAACTGGACACTTTGCTAGTGTGTGTCGTTCAGCACACAAAGCCCTACACGCAGTTGTGTGGGACAGCAGCCCTGACAATGATGAACACGTTTTCATGACCTCGTCTCACTGTCACGCAGTCACGGGATCTCCACAGGTGGACGTCAAACTTGATGGCGAGGACGTCCGTTTTACAATTGATACTGGTGCTACCGTGTCTGTCGTCGGTTCGAACAGCTTAAGAAATCATTTAAGCAAGGAAACGCTGTCCAAGACTTCTAAGAAAGTATTTGCTTATGGGGCAAATTCTCCTTTACCGCTACTTGGAAAGCTTGATGTTGTCATGACCTACAAGGAGAGCAGCAGCCATGAAACTCTCTACGTTGTGTCTGGAGACTGTGCACCACTGCTCAGTTTCTCTGCAGCTTCCGTCTAGGACTAGTCCAGATCACGTATAGTGTGGGAGAGGTTACGAACAGACTGGATCCGAGGATGGCCTACCCAGACCTCTTCAAGGGAGTGGGCTGTCTAAAGGACTTCCAGGTTCACCTCCATGTTGACCCCAGTGTTCAACCAGTAGCCCAACCTCACAGACGCATACCCTTCTCTATGCGAAAGCCACTGGAAAAAGAGCTCGAAAGGCTACAGTCCCTTGGCATCATCGAAAAGACTGAAGGACCAACCCCCTGGGTATCACCAATTGTGGCAGTACCGAAGCCACATGACCCCGAGCACATTCGAATGTGTGTTGACATTCGCTGTGCCAACCAAGCTATCCAGCGTGAGAGACATGTCACACCCACAGTGGACGACATCTTTGTTGCTTTGAACGGCTCCATCTTATTCTCTAAACTCGATCTGAAAGATGGGTACCACCAACTAGAACTTGACGCATCATCCTGTGTGATCACCACTTTCTCCACACATGCTGGGCTCTTCCGATACAAGAGACTCAACTTCGGAATCAACTCAGCAGCCGAAGTGTTTCAGGACACCATCCGTCAGGTTCTAACTAACATCCCCAACGTGCTCAACGTAAGCGATGACATATTGGTGTATGGAAAGACTGAGAAAGAACATAAGGCTTTGAAGGCCACACTGGAATGCTTACTTGCAAGTGGTCTCACACTGAATGTCAAGAAATGCAGGTTCTACCAACGGGAACTTACATTTTTCGGGCATGTGTTCTCCAGCAATGGTGTGCAACCGGACCCCACTAAGGTGTCTGCGATCTTGGGTGCATCACCACCTTCCAGCACCACTGAAGTGAAGAGTCTCCTCGGGCTCGTTAACTACTGTGGTCGGTTCATATCCAACTTGGCCCACCTCACCCAACCACTCAGCAAACTCACGGCCAAAGGAGAGGACTGGTGTTGGACAGACATACAGCAAGACGCCCTGGACGAACTGAAGAGAAAGCTTTCCGAGGCCACAACTCTCGCCTACTTCGATCCAGGAAAGAACATCACACTCATTGTAGATGTTGCTCCTCATGGCCTTGGTGCCATTCTCACGCAGACATCCGGAAGCGAAACCATAGTGGTAGCATATGGGAGTCGTGCTCTTTCTCCTGTGGAGGCACGCTACTCTCAAATTGAACGGGAAATGCTGGCCGTGGTGTGGGGAATTGAGCATTTTCACATCACGTCGACACTCGGAGGCATACGAGTAACAACCAGCTGTGTGTGGGACAACAAGTCCTCTGTAAACAGGACAGGTCAAACAAGTTTTCGCCTTACTATGACCCACACCCACACACAGTCGCCAAAGTCAATGGCTCCAGGATCACAGCGTCCAGAGATGGAGTGTCGATTTGTCGCAACTCAAGTTTCTTCAAAGATGCAAGAACAGTTCAATTGGAACGACATCAGGACCCGACCGACATGCCATATCTGGATGATGAAGCTGTGCCAAGTAACAGTGACCTTCCAACCCCCAGCATAGCTACTCCTAGCCAAGCCATATCAGCAGCTCCCAAGACCGTCTCACAGCGGTACCTCCAACGATCCAGGCAACGACCTAGGCACCTGAAAGACTTCGTGTTTAAGCAAAACTGATTTTTCCTTCCCTGAGGGGATGATGTAGTGTCCATATATAGCACTCTTTGGAATGAAGGAAGGCAACCCTGGGGTTCAAGGGGGCTTCCAAGATGGCTGCAGTTTCGTTGAAATAAATGTGTGTGCGTTCCCAACAGAATCGGCCATAATCAGTCTCAATGCTCGAACTACAATATGTTACAAAATTACAAAAAAATCATATCTAAAGTTAACTTGAGTAACCAAGAAAAATAAACAATGCATAAACATGAGAAAATAACATAAAAGCAATACACAGAAACATAAAAGCAAGACACAAAAAGAAAAGCTAAACATACAAAAACAAACAGAAGATGAACAACAATAACGCAAGGAAAACACTGGCAAATCAGTGCTCCCCACTTATGACAAAAAGGATGCTGTTCCACTCAACGTGAAAGTTAACTTTCACGTTGAGTGGAACAGCATCCTTTTTTTAAATACCGCAGTACACAAAGTTGGTTGGGATGGCTCAGGGAGGGCGCGGGCGTCAACCTGCTGCAGGTGGGTAGCGGGTGCTGGCGGCACGAAGGATCATTTGCGCCGCATGTCACCCAGCTTCTGCGCAAGGTGCTTGCGCACGTCCTTGAGCCTCTTGCTCTGGGCGTCTTTAGGCACATCGCTGCCCATGTATATGCTGAAGAGAGCTGCAAGTAAAAAGCAAATGGCGAATTCAAAAACACGTTTTAAAAAGATCAGTTGGAATCTGTGTATACAGGGAAGGCTTCCCATAAATGCGTAAGGCTGGAGTGCTGAAACACGTTTGCGTTTATTCAGTGCGAGTGCAAAGCGAATTTAGGTGACATGTTGCCAAAGAATGCAATGCACCTACATGTTAATACAACCAGCATATGTTATAGGGGATGAAAGAGGCAAGCTAGCTTTCTGCTCCATTTGTTTAGGGTACCCGACCTCCCTTAGGAGGCACAGATGCAACCGTCCGCATGGATGCACTGTCCCACAGCCAAGTGTGAGCTATTCGGCGAGAATGCACAAGTAGCAGGCAGCAGCAGCAGGCAGCAGCAGCAGGCAGCAGCCACGGTCAGCAAGAGAGGTGCAGGAGGGTTTGCAAAGAAAGCTTCACTTAAAAAAAATTACGTGGATCGCCCGCCTGCACTGCGGGAATCAACGTAAGCGAAACTTTCTGTGGTGTTTGCTTTGACTGACTATATTAGCGGTGATGTTTACAGCAAATGTTTAATTTCTTCACTGTTTAGTACAATACAAGAGTGGCGAGTTAAGCGTTTCCTTGCGTGCACCACTGTTTGCCTACGCAGTATACAGGCTGTCATTCACTTGTTTCGCGACTGTATCGGTTCTACCAATTCTCTGCCTCCACTCCCTACATCCTCTCTGCCATTATATCGACCACCCCTCCCGACAGTTGCACGTTGGTAGAAAGGTAAGCACAGCAGCTTCTGCAATGCTTTTGCAAGGGATCACACATAATTACAGCTGTCAAGAGGGTATTGTGATGAAGCCCAGGCAGTTCCCGAGGGCACTGTGCACGTGCGACAGAATAGGAAGATTCCAACAAGCTCTTGAGTCATAAACAGCACAGCTAAACTAAACACACTGAAAGCTATCTTTATTGACAAAGCATAGCGAACCTAACACATGCAAGGAGCTTGTGGTCCAATACTTCAGCATACTGAACTTGTATGATTTATGAACATTCCAAGGTTTGAAAATCTGAATAAGCGAACTGTGCAGTAGTCCACCACGCCAGTTGCAACAGTAGTTCACTTAAGCAGGAGTTATACTGAATTACAACATTTCACGGCATGTCACTGTATAAGATCTAATACACTATGTTGCAAACCTTTTAGTGAGGCCACTTTCTCAGGGGTTAATGCAGGCCTTGGCTCGGTCTCCCCCTTCGAACGCGACTTGTTTGAAAGCGTGCCCGTCACACTGCGGCTCCTGAGTTGCTCGGGCGTCCAATAAACGTTTGTGGCCATGCGGCAAAATAAAGAATCCGTCGGGGCCCGGAACAGAGTGCCCCATGCCTCCTTCTCGAGCCATTGACTGCTCCCTGCATAGAGCTGTAATATGAAGAATTACATTAGGCATATTTCTACAAGTGCAATGAACACAATCTAGTATACACTGACAAAGCATGTGTTGCATATGCCTGTGTCGGTGGACATTACATCCTACGTACTTGAGTTTTAGCAATTCACATTTCTGCATTTTCTTAAGTGTGAGCCTACCAGTGAAACAGCACAAACAATAAATTGTAAAAAAAGTTCCCTGGATGACTTTAAGGCCAAGTGCAAAGAAATTTCGACAACATAAGAAGCATAGATTAATAAAGCCTAGCCAGGCAAAATTTGACATTTGAAATACAAGTGGAAAGAAAAGCTAAAAAAATATGCTTGATCCCTCTTTAATAAGAATCAGTTAAGCATGAAGTGAAACGTGTCTTCACAGAACCTGTTGCATGTTTATTGTATGTGAAGAATTAAGCTGCAAGTTGCCATCAATGGCACCCCACCACTGCACAGAGATCCATGCTAGCGAAAGTTGCGGAATGACTCGCGAGCCAAAGACACTGCACTGCATGCCCCAGAGCAATGCGCAGATTGCCATAAACATAGGTGTTTGCAAAACCATACAAGCAAAACTGAACAGGCTTTTAGTAAATCACTTCGTGAACTCACACTCCACCGCAACGAAAGGCACACGATTTGCGGGTCGGTGGCCGTGTTGCAGGTTTGCTTGGCGTGCGGTGTCATGTTGGCGAGTGACGTTCAGCTGCTGAGTCGCTTTGGCAAAAGTAGGAGCATTTTGGTCCAGCTCTGTAGTGTTTTGGGCAGTTTCAATGCGCTTAGCTTCAGGAATGTGAGTAGCAGAGTTTGCAGCATGCGCCACAAACCCGTTCTGCTTCACGCTAGCATGTCTCTCGCTGGACCAAAGCGAGATTTGCTCGTTGACGTAGCTGCCTTTCTGCGCGGCTTAGCGCAGCAGTTTTCTTAGTTGGTGCCATCGTAAGTGAAGCAGTAGGTGGTGTGTAAGCACTGCCGATGCATGTTGAAGCTGCACTCCGTAGGCGAGGCGTCACAGTCTAATCTGGTGTGAAAGATTAACATGTGAGGAAAGTGTTTAAGAAACGAAAGTGCTTTATGCCGGAGTCCACCATCAACTTCCTGTAATGGATGTGACATCGGCGTGAAAACGTAAAATATGCTCTTTCTTGACAAAGAAAGCTCCGCCATCTAGGGGCAATGAAGTGGAGTACTGCATTGTGACACGAGCACTGACAGTAAGAACTTCAGTAGACTCAGCGCAGTGGAGGCTTCAACGCAGTGTAGCCTAATGTAGGCGGTGCAGGCCTTCTGCTGAGTTGACGACACAGTTTCCGCATATGGTTTGTCTTTCCTATCCCATTAGCCTGTGATGCTTCGTCGGCTATAAAGTGCAGCTTCAACATGCCTCATCAGTGCTTACACACCACCTAATGCTTCACTTATGACGGCACCAACTAAGAAAACTGCTGTGCTAAGCAGCGCAGAAAGGCAACAACATCAACGGGTTAATCTCGCTTTGGTCCAACAAGAGACATGCCAGCACGAAGCAGAACACCTTCGCACATTGGCAGTGCATGCTGCCAATTGCATTCCTGAAGCTATGCACATCGCAACTCAACTGGCTGCCCAAGACACTACGGAGCGGGACAAAATGCTCGTAACTTCACTGAAGCGGCTCGGCAGCTGGACGCTAACAGGACACCGCGTGCCAAGCAAACCTGCGACACGGTCGCTGACCTGCAAATTGTGCGCCTTTCACTGCAGCAAACTGCGAGTTCACGAAGCAAACGTGCAACAACTTCTGTCAAGGCATGTTTAGCTTTCGTGTTCTACAAATTTCTATGAAGGAGGGATCAACCATATCTTTTTTATACTAAAACTGAAGATGGCGCCGTTACCACTTGCCTGGCATGACACGCCCCCCCCCCCCCCCGAGATTAGGCAGCACCTGCGATGTAAAATATCTCGGAAGGACCTCTGCAAGGACTTATGTCATGGCCATCAACCTCACCTGGGTGCATACATCATCTGCTTAGGTGCTGTTTAGAGGCTGCCAATATAAAAAATCACCAGCCCTGTTGTTTTGCCAAGTGAGCAGATGCAAGATATGATTGCAGTGAAATGCTTTCAAAGATCTAAGCGTACCTATAAATACTAGGCTGCATGGCCTAGTACGAAAATACAGGTTTTCATGGATCATAACTGCTCTTTCAATGAAGAAAAAAAGCAGCCCTCAAGGCATAATGAAATTACCTTTCCATCGTCCCTTTCACTGCCAATCACAGTGTGTATGGCCTCTGAATGACCATCGAGGAGTGCTTCCTCCAACTCCTGTGAGGTCCAGGGCTCTAGTATATAACAAGCATTTAATAGGGATAAGAATTAGACACAGACGACAGTAAAGGTCAGGCAGTAACCATACAGTCACACTGGCAGAAATTTTAAAAGAAATTACTACAGTTTTGACAAAATTATAAATCCTCACAACGATAGCTCTCGAAGTAATAAATGCAGAGAAAGTGTGCAGTTCTCAACATGCTGTTGATTTTGTGCTGTGCACTCACTGGTGTTGCTTTGCTCAAGACTTTCACTTGCACTGCCTATATGTAAAACCTTGCAGTGTTGCATCAGTTTGAGAGCACACTGCAGTAAAGCTAAATGTTGTCGCGATGTATAACAGCTGTAACAGACTACTAGAGCTCAGGTACTATGTTCATAATTTTGCAATGATTCTAGCTGTGGACAATGATAAATAAGTACTCAGAATAATTTTTTACTAGCTGCAAAGTACTGCTGATGTGTGGCAATTCATTCTACAGCACTACTTTAACTAACAAAACAACTAATAACCAGGCTGCTTTCTAATGGCTCATTATGGAATAGATGCTAACTCTAAATGGTGCTCTGCTACACAAAAGGCACCTGTAAAATATAGTGCACATGTGCGCAAAAAAAAGTTCAAATAAAGAATGCATGCATGATGAATAAATGATGGCTTTTACACATTACAAGGCACCCTGTATACACAGGATATACTACAAGCTATTATGTGTCAGGGAATAAACTTAAATTATCCATGTATATGACATGAAAGGTGGCCTACAATTAGTGCTTCTGAGAAAGCTTGTTGGGAGGAACCAATATCGCCATCCCAACGCAGTGATTTTGAGCACTTCGTGTGACGGAAATGGCACCCAAGAGACGCATTATGACATTTGGTTAAAATGCGAAAATATTTATGATCACAGAATATCACGAGTACGGTGAAAAAAATACTTGCATGAAAATATATATGTATCAAAAGAGCATGTTTAAGAAAAAGTTTCCTACCGAGCTCATCTGGCACCACTTGCTCGGCACTGCTTTGTGCATCTTGAGAAACTGGAAAAAAAATTCAGGTTTTTTGCCAAATTATAATTGATTAGTTCTCTTTAAATGACTGCTAGCACACATTTCCACTAATTATCCAAGCAATGCATCAGCTAAGTTGTAAGAAATGTTATGAGCCTCACTTGTCCAAGGATTTTCTTTTATGCACAGTGCACCTGAAATGCGTGGCAGTCATTTTGTCATTTTTGGGTGAATGCTATGCTACTAGAGGCACCAGCTTCCAAAAAAAAATTTTTGTGGCTGCAGTTTACAAAAATGTATTGCAAATCTGGTTGCTTGGGGTCTTAGAGATTGTAGTGCGGAATTAGACGGCTGTATTGACAACCGCCACCTCTTTCAATGCCAAAATCATTGTGTATTTCGATGTTTCCTCAGCTCAAATAAACAATTAGGCATGAAAAGCTGGTGGCCTCACCATCTCTGGTGGTCTCACCAGCTTGATAGTGGCTCCAACATGCTTTGCCACTGGCACTTCTGTGGTTTCCTGTCCTCACAGTGCCAGAAATAATGTGTAGTATGCAACCTCTATTCCAAGAAGCCTCAAGCTTCAAATAGACAGTTTCTGCAGAAATGTTTGTCTACAACTTAAAAATACTGACAGACAACAGAAAATATCAAGTGAACTGATGATACAGTAAAACCTTGTTAAACCATATCCGCTTAAACAGTTTCATATTAAAAGTAGCAAAGTCAAATCTCCGACTCAGCAGCCATTGAACATAATGCATTTGGTATCCGCATAAACCGTACCAGCTTATCGCGTACGTATCCGTTTGCACGTAGTGCTCACACTTTTCGTGGCGCAATCACAGCATTGCATCATTCCCACTGGGCGGCCTGGCAGCCTGGCAGAACAAGCCTCAGAGATCAGAATGGCCTCCAATGTGCCCCATCCATTTGCATATGAAGCTACATCAACATCAATTCGGGGTCGTGCCAGAGAGCATTGTGGCTGTGGTTGCGGCATCATGCAAGCTAGGACTCGCGTCATGCCACAGCTCGAATAAAAACACAAGGTGCTCAGCATAGAAAAAAAAGTGGACATTGTTCTACTATTGAACGTGGCACGAAGTCGGTGCTGGCACGCAACAGGGATTTACCCTTGACTACGGTGTGTGGCATTTGGGATGCGAAGAAGTTGCTCAGCAGCGCTACTGCGACAGCAAAAAGATGTCCGCTACGGGGTTCTGACTTTTTGCCATTGTTGCCTCTGTTGTTGCCAAAGTGCCTCCTAACGACAGTGATGAGGACGACACGGAAAGCGACAGCACGGGCGATTCGGGACCGACAGTGGTAGAAGCTATGCTTCACATCAACCTCATGAACGCAATGGTCGCAACAAGAACAGCACCCTGCAATGAAAAAGGCGCCCTGTGACTTCTACAGTGCTACCTCGCACAAACGTTTGTGCCCTGTGCACAAACGCACAGGGTGCTTGAAGGCCATTTTTATCTCTGAGGCTTGTTGTTCTGCCGGGCCGCCCGATGGAGACAACGTACCACCATGTTTGCGCAAAGAAAAGTGGAAACACTACGTGTTAACCGATACGTATGCAATACGCTGGTACGGTTTATGCGGATACAAAACACATTATGCTCAATGGCCGCTGAGCCAGGGATTTGACTTTACTACTTTTAAAACGAAACTAATGCTTAAGGGGGTACGGTTTGACAAGGTTTTACTGTATTGCAATATAGAAAGCTATTCATAAAGGTTAGGCATACAAAAATCGAGAAATAGTGATGGTTTCCTGAAAAAATGAAGGTTGGCTTAGAAATAGTCAAGGCACTTCTGGATAAGGGTGTGTTTATCTGAAAGCTTTCTACACAGATGCGTGTGAGCAAGTGCTCGTGAAAAGTGCTACAGTATGTAGATGAGTATTGGTGAAAGTGGCTAGATAAGCATTAGCGAGAGCACACATAAAATATTGGTTAGCAGGATCAAGTGTCTCACAATCCGTTCAAAACGACTAAGCAATGGTGTCACAGAAATATTTACAAGCTGGTCTGACATAAATCCTATGGGGCTTTTAAAGGCTGCAGCTGCAGTACTGGGTGCTGAAGATAATGAACATGCAATCTTATCGCAAGGAAGTTCTGCAAAATTCGTGAACTATAGGAAGCTTCATGAAAGTGAAAAAAATGTCATGCACTCAACAGTAGCATGAAAGAGCGTAGGTTAGGGCGTGTTGGTATTCCATAACTGAGGTTTTTAGCACACGAAAAGGGACAAAAGACAGTAGCAAAACGAGGACACAGCGCTAACTTCCAACAATGGCTATGCATGGCTATGCATGGTCGGTCTTCATCTTTGATATCATCTTAACTTTCCATTACACATGTCTCGGTGCTGTCTCATTTGACTAAAAATCAGTACATATGCGCATGCGTACGGTTGTGGGTGTTACCTATATATATATGTGTCTACCGCTTTGTGGAATAAAACCATTGTTGGAAGTTAGCGCTGTGTCCTCGTTTCGCTACTGTCTTTCGTCCCTTTTCGTGCGCTAAAAACCTCAGTAGCATGAAGCTACAGAGAAATTTGTAGCCTTGTGCTGCGTAAGGTGGAGGACAATTTTTTACTTTCAAGGAATATTAAGACTGAACAACAATCATATATGAGGATGGCAAACATGAAAAAACTGGCCCTGTACATGAAGTACTATCTTACCCGAGGGCTGAAAAGCTTCCGCGTCACCAGCACCAGATGGCCTGTCGCTAGGTTCTGCAATGATAACACACCAGTAAGTGTTTGTACATTAATTTCATATATTTCAAAGTAAACATGTCAGTGCAGCACCTTGCAATGATATGGCTGATTAATTTGTTCTGTACTTCAAACAAGTAACCCTCTCTAAGGCAATGAGAGAGATTGCTCTGAACAGCATTCACAACATTCTTGCCCAGCCTTGTCCCATACTGGAGCCAAGTACCCATGGTATGTTTATGTCATGAGCTCCACTACCTTTTCTTTTCTTTTTTCTGCACGGAATATTTTCAGATTTGCTTGGCTGTATTTCAAATGAAACCCACGGTGTTCTGCCAACTTGTGCACTGCGGACGAACCCTATTAAACAAGAGCTGTGCTGTCTCTGCTAATTTGGTGTAGCGCATAATTTTGCTTGAATTTTCAGCTGTTTGAGCCTATGTACTATTTTCCAGGCACAACCATAACGAGACCACATTTGTTTACACTGTCTAAACTTGGTGCCCCTTGCGAGCCATTTACCAACAGGAAAATTTGTTTATCGGTAATGTGGTACTTCTGGCCCGAGGTGGCACGACACTGTATCCGACAACCCCTGGCACAAGTACACAGTTGAGCATTTAACATGACCTTCTTTCGATGGATTGATTCATGGGGTTCAACGTCCCAAAGCAACACTGCGGCTGTGAGAGATGCCATAGTGGAGGACTCTGGAATAATTTGGCCACACCTAAATCTAAATAAATGAGTGTGCTTGCGTTTCGCCCCCTTCGAAATGAAGATGCCATGGCCAGGAATCAAACTTGCAAGCACATGCTCAGTAGCACAATGCTATAGCCAATAAGCCACCACCGTGGGTATCGTGTTGAATTTTCAACTGCACACATTCCTTGTACACTGCTGGACACATTGCGGCCCCAATTTACAGTACTGAAGTACCTCATTACAACTCAATCAATATAAATGCCGATAAACATCTCTGTGCAAGCGGCTCCTGATGGAAGCTCTCTAAAAGCAAATGACCAGTGGTCCATAAAAAGAACTACGCAACAGTGGCATATAGGAAATCTCTTACCAAGCGGCTGTGACCCACATTCCTGGACAGAGGCAGCTGAAGCCGCAGCTGCAGTGGTTCCTGAAGACCATACAAACAATAAGTTACTACAATGTGGGCAACGTACACTAGCACCCATACAGCCATAAAAGTAAGATTTATCTGAGTGTGCTAGCTAATTTAAAACTGCAAATGTGCACTAAATGTTTTCTCACCCATGTGGTGCGACAGCTTGTCGGCTTCACAATGTGGCCTGCTGCGGGAGTGCAAGCCCAAGTCTGCAATGATAATGTGCCAACAACAATGTTTCTGCTACCTTCAACATGATATCAAGCACATAGATATGTAAATGTATAACCTAGCAAATGACATGACAAATTAATTGTTTTTTGGTTGTCAAAGGGAAAGCAAGATCCAATTCTGGACATGTTGTAGACCTTAGCGTATAGAACACTACAA
Source organism: Dermacentor variabilis (assembly GCF_050947875.1). Taxonomy (NCBI): domain Eukaryota; kingdom Metazoa; phylum Arthropoda; class Arachnida; order Ixodida; family Ixodidae; genus Dermacentor; species Dermacentor variabilis. The sequence continues at coordinate 127,021,566 of NC_134578.1, forward strand.
CATAATTATGGGGCCCCGAGTTCTTAATTATAAAATAGAGAAAGAACAGAAATTGCTTGCGACTACACTGGCCCAGCCACAAAGTACCTTGAGTCCTGTATAGAGAACTTACAGCAGCTCACCGCATATAAATTCTCTAAGATGACTGGTCTGACATGTATTTCAAGTGGCTATATCCCAGACATGAACAGCTGCAATGCACAATTTTAATTTTATGTGAAATGTTTGCAATGTTTAATCCCAGGACTGAACACATGAATCACTTTTGCCAATATATCTAACGGTCAAAATTTAACTGTATAGATTAAATGCAGGTGCCTGGTTTTTTTCTGGTGAAGTAAAAAAAAAATTGGTACGATAGTATAGTGAAATGAAGACAACAAAAACTAAACTTGGAAAATGAACCACATATGTAGCTTGCCTTTTGCTTCAACACCAGAGCTCTGTGATTGTGCAGGAGCTTCTGCATCTACTGCCACGTCCGAACACCGGGCATAACTGATCTTGTTCTCTGAAATTATTATTACAACACTATAAGTCTAACTCATCAGGCACGTTATTGAGTATAGGTAAGCTGTACATTTGTAAACATAGAGGCAGAGTGCAGGAAAAACAGGTGACGATACTGGCGTTTCTTTACTATTCACCTCTTTGTACAATAACTTTTATCCAGTAGGTCTTGAACACATGGCCAGATTTACTTATACTGCTTTCATGGGAAACTGATGGCAGTAGAGTCGGTTCAAATTCATTTCGAGTTCAGACTCTCAGTCTGCTTGGTTGTTTAGAAACAAATCCGATAACTTGCATGAAAGTTCAAAGTTAGGCTACTACACATAATTCAATATAAGCAATGCCATTGTATGAAGTAGAGTCTATGCAAAACAAGCACTGGTGATAGAATGACAGAAAGCTGAGCTAGTTGGTAAGGATTCATGATGCAAGGAAGGGGTAAAGCGTGCAGACACGGACACTAGAGAAGTGGACAACCCGAACACTGACTATCAAATGAAGGAAGCACTGAGGTGAAATAAGAAAGAAGACACAAAACTCATCTGCGCATGCCCTGAAGTGGTAGCACCACGCGTCAATCGAGAACACGTGCCGGCCTACAATGTTGGCATGTGTACCTGATTGTACCCGCACGTGCATGAATGTCAGCACGTGTACCGAACTGACACGTGTTGCTACCATTCCAGGGCATGTGCAGATGAGTCTTGTGTCTTTTTTCTTATTTCACCTCGGTGCTTCCTTCAGTTGATAGTTGGAATTCATGCTGTCCACTTCTCTAGTGTCTGTGTCTGCACGCCTTACCCCTTCTTCACTGGTGATAGGTGCATGAAAACACTTCCGCCCAAGTGATTTTGTCCTGGTTTGATGCCTGCCATTTCGTTTCTCACTTTGCCTATGAGCTGGTGCTACAGCAGATATACAGGCACTATCCTAAATGTACATGCGAGACTTGGAACAAGGGCATAACCAAAGCACAGAAACAACAAGCCCAATTTTCAACATTACTAGTGATGAATTCCAATGATGGAGTGAATGCAACTTCCGCTGCTCTTTTTCGAGCAACACTGTTGCAATGACAGTGATGGTACGAGTCACGTCTTCCAATGAAACTGAGAGCAGATATTGCGCTGCAACCATCTTGTAAAGCACTTAAAGCTGCTCCGCAAGAACCAGCAGAGTGAACAGCAAGTACACACCGTACTGCCTTCATGCATGCTTTTTCAGTCTTTTACTTCCCACTACGCTTGGTGGTGCCGTGTAGTTCTGGCTCTTGTAGTAATGGCAAATGCCCTCAACTCACCATGGCACACGGCATAGTTATTGATGTTTGATAGTGAGCGCTCTGACTCATGGGATGAATTGGACACAGAGAGCAATGCTGAAGCCAACACTTATGAGCTCGAACAAGATTAGCATGTAGAACAGGATGCCTTTTCTGGCAGCAAAGAGCATACGTGGATGACCACACACAGTAGCCTGGATAAATCTCACTATGCTCCAGCAGTGTGGGTTGTGTTCCAAACGTGTATTAGGATTCACTGCTCTACGCCAGAAAGGGGTGCTCACTCGTAGATTAGGTCAGCTGCTTTGAATGCAACAGCGGATTTTCCCATGACAACTATAGGTTCGTTTTATTTGCCTGCATCACTGAACCAGTTCACAGCGGGGCACGGGCAGTTCAGAAATGGCAAAACTCAACTCCAGTGGTGCAGGCACATGTCAATTGAAATTGATGCTGAGGTGCAGACGCGATGCAGGTGTTATGTTTTGCCAGCCTAATGTGCACCACCCACATAAGTTTGAGAGGTTATGAGCCACAGGTATGGTTACCTTCAGAAGCTGAAGCACATCCTACATTCCCTTGGGCACAGCAGACATCCAAAAACAAGGTTTCAACAGTGTTTACGCTCATGTACTGTGTCATCTTCTGTGCTGCTGCTTCACACCTGCGTGTCTGCACCAAGTCGGCATCATCACTAGGGAAGTAGCAGAAAAATCGTGAACCAGCACTGCACCTTTCCTGTACCTTTGACATGATTCACACGGCATCATCGCTGCGCCACTGGAACAAATGACATGGTGTAGCACCTCGTCAACTGTTTCCTGTGGTGCAGGTGAATCAAACCGACCTTAACCTGGCCATTTGCACACAGGTTAACACTGGTGGTTTCATCATGGAATACCATGGTGTGCTAAGAGAACTACCACTGAAGGCAGTTTTTCTATGCAAATGAGGGCGGAGGTACCTTTACCAGTACAAATGTGAATAATGCCCACCATTCGCCATAAAGATGCGTAAACCTGCAAAATAGAATTGAAATAAGGTGTACCTCACAGGTACGCCTGTAAGATACACCACTCCTTTACTTGGCAAACAAGGAACCTCATCAAATAAACCCGCGCAAGACAGAAGCGCCGGAAGAACACTGCCAAGAACAACTAAACAAGCAGAAGTGTAAAATAAAGATTTGTATCGGCGTTTTTTGAATTAGCTCTGGAAGAATTATAGAGAAATATATATATATATATTTGCAGAACAATCGCAGTTCTTTTGGAACCCTCATTTACTGCTGTACCAATTTAAGTGCCGAAACCGACTCGTATTGTTATTTGGGAAGTTGCTTAACGATGCGTAGTCACCAGTCCCGTGCAACCGCATGGAGCGCAGGACACTGCGGTTCTAGACGTACTGTACACACCGCGGAAGGTCAGAAAAACGCCCACATTAGCACAGCAGAGAAGTGGCTACGTCAGGTAGCTCTACTTATAATGGTACAAGTGTCACAAAACACACAGAATTATTCTCCGCTTCCGGCAGCGTTTTATCTACTTCCTTTTTAAATAAAAAGATGTTGATCCATAAATATTTTCACGAACAATGGTATAATTTGTTAATTTTTGCTGCTCCTTCCTGTTTGGCTGTTGCCTTGGCTCTCTCCATTAGTACATCGCTTAATTACTCAACCGAGGGTCCCGCTGCAGTTGTTTGACTTGGGGACCCTCACCTGTATACTGCTAACAACTATGTATCTTGAATGAACAATAAACTGAAACTGAATCACTTACGCGAACGCCCTGCCTGGCAACATTTTCATTTGCTGCCGCAAGCGGCGCTGTTCACAGCGTCCTCGAGTAAGGTTACAGCTCATGTAAACAAATACAAATACTTTGGTGTATGGATAAACGAAGGTGATAGATATCTGGAGCCAAAAACAGAAAAAGCTCCTTGCGATGCTTGTTTCCAGCTGCCAATATTGCACGAAAAGTGCTATACAATTAGGGAAAAGCCATACGAGGTAACAAGTGACAGTCATATTGCTTATGGGTTTAACTGTTACTGCAGGGCCTTATGATGGATGCTCTTTCGCATTAATTTATTTTCCACCTTATCTAACCCATATCACGGGTATATGGTTCCAAGGATCTGCCAGCATCGCGGCGAGCCATTAGTTGAGGAAATAATGAAGCAAAAGGAAAAGTTAAACGCAAATGGCATTTTCTCCGGCCACTACTCGTTCCATGAGTGTACACACCAGCTGACTGCGAACCGAATCCCTTTCCTGGTCCCTGGATCAGCCTAAACAAAGAAGGTTGAACTAACGAAGCAACAGCGATGTGCATGATCGTTGAACATATGGTGACAACTGAACTCATCACAAGTTAATTGCGCGGGCACCGAATTGATGAGAAAACCAGCCTTCACACCCCAGGAGATGCCGATAACTACCGCAATCGAAAAGGAGTGAAAAAACAGATGACCATTCCACTCTGTGAAAATGGAATCACAGCGAGAGCAGACAGTCAAAGCTATCAAAGAAAGAGAAAAGTGCTTCACCTCCGCTGCGGGTCGGCTCGAAGGTAGTGCAATGCTGGGTCTACCAGCGGCAAAGGTGAAGCAGGCATTAAGCACTCCCTATATGTGGGCCAATCTCGATGGTAGTGCTATGCCGGGCCGACCCATTGCGGAGGTGAAGCAGGCTTTAAGTACTCCCCATACGTGGGCCCATCCCGAAGATTTTGAAGGGTGGTTCAGGTTCCCGAGCCCACAGGGGTATGTGCCACTGAGCTTGGACCCTTCTTGTACATCACCAGGATCGGCCCACATGATGACTTTTCCTGTTGATGGGCACCGAAAAAGCTATGAAATGTTAGTCGTACACAGCTTTTGCTGTAAAAGGCAGCAAAATGTTGGCCGCCGAATAGATTGATTTGTCGCCGCTTTAGGAATGTGTGTGAGGAGTGGTGGCGTGGGCGGTGATTGAGGGGGGTATGCTGCCTAACTTCAAAGGGGGGGGGGGTGGCCCCCCCGCTGGGTGGAATTTTATGTAAAACACTATCATAAGAACATGCAAAGGTCACTCACCACTTGCAAAAATCTTCGACGTCAATGCTCTCTGAAGCTCTTCATTGAGATGCAGAGTGCTATTTAACTTTTTCTCAAGCTCCTCTATTTTTTTGAGGAAGCTCGATTTCTGAGCAAGTAGCTCCTCTCTCAAAAGAGCATTTTCTTTTCTCGCTTCGTCTAGTTGGCCATGAACTGCACAGCCGTCACTGCAACATGTGCAGTTAGGTGTGGCAACTCCTGCAATGTGAGCTGCAAGCTCCGCCTCAACAGTGCTTTGTGTTTCCAGACGAAGCTGCTTTGTTGATGGTGCGGGCTGCAGTATTATTAAAAAAAAGCAATGATTGTTGCGGCAATACACTAAAAGCGCAAAGCTTATTGCCTTTCACAGAAATAATATATCACATACATAAAGTAAGCCTTTGAAACTCAACAAGTATAAATTTACAATGATGTCTAAACTTCCACTTGTGACAGTGTGATTCCAGACCACCATTTGGATAGAGAGAGCATTAACAGGCCATAAACAGTTCGCAATATTACAATTACAGCTCACGTATTTTTATTAAGATTGAAAGCAGGTAAAATGGCTTTTAGTTGTGCCTGACTAATTTATAATATCACATTGCGCTTTTCAATTTGAAGATAAATGTTGGAAGACATTTCAAAGCTAGCATTCATACTCTCCCCAGCACATTGGAGCAGCAAGTTCACTAAGGGACTCTGTAAGATATAAGCAAACAAAAGAGCTATGCTAAAATGAAGTTATTGTATATTTGCTTCTACAGTTCTCTCTCAACCATGCTTTTCTATACAGTAAATTGCACATTGCATTAGGTGTGCAATGAAAGTTGGCACATAATGATGGCCAAATGTGTTCGGTGCACGGACCCAATTGGCAGAACTTATGTGCTTTCATCGAGCAGACCAGGCAGTATGTGTCACAGTGTAGTCCAATACATAAATGCCAAAAAAGAAGAAAGTGTTGGGTAATCATACCTTCCCTTTTGTCCTCTTCTTTCCTTTTGATTCATTGGCGTTCATGGCCTTCCTAGGCCTCTTGCTGAGGAATACATCCATTTCCTCTGATGTTTCTGCATGGCACCAGAAGGCAGTGGCATATGAGTACAGACATAAAATAATATTGTACAATACATACACAACACTCACAGTATTGGCCCTTTTCACGAAGCAGTTTGCTCTAGAGAAACGAGATGGCACTTTCGACGGTGTGCCGCACGTTGCCTCAGCGAAAGCACGCAAATACGAAACCATTACCTCTTCGGACCTGCTTCTGTGCGATCAACTGTCGGAAATGCAACTGGGTGTTGTCCAGCGGCAACATTCAAGTGAAAAGGAACAGCGCCTTCCATAGTCTCCCAACACAAGAAGGTTGAAAGCCAATGAACGGATGCGACTGAAACAACAGTCATACACTTCAGACAAAGAGGCAGTCATAGATAGGCTTTTGCCTACTGTAGTTTAGCTCAACAAAGTGCCCATACATTTTTTTGTACCATATCCAGCCATGCCGCCGGATTTTCCACTTCATGAGCCGCATAATGCTTTCGCATCAATAAGTGAATGGGCGCACACTTTAATAAATGCGCACAATAAATGACGGACTACACTGACAGCACACGAATGGTCGAAGGTGAATTTATTTTGACAGTTCACAGGAGTAAGCAAGTCATAGCGATACTACAAGCCATTACAATGTATAGAACGGCTACGTTCCAAGACCTGTGCACAGCAAGAACAAATCTATCACAACTGAGGACACCCGCAAGCAATCAGGCAGAAAATAAACAATTAGACGGTGAACACCAAGGAAACTTTACTGAGCCAGAGATGTGACAAGCTGCTGCTTAAAAGTATTTGCTAAATAAATAACGATGAGCTAAACACAGTGATACTGATTCACTTTGTAAGTGGAAAGTTAGGATAGCTTGGAATCCATTTTTAGCCCCACTTTTATTACAAGCACCATATACACTACTCGCATCGCTTGGACAAAGTGTAACGAACCATGAAATCTCTGAAAACGTGTCCTGTGAATCTTTAGCGAAAGCTTTGCGTGTTGTCCACCCAGTCATCGTCTACGACATCCGCCGAAACAAAGGTTTACAGAGCCACACCGGTGTCATATGCATCCATTATAAACACAGAAGCAACGGTGGCAAGCAACGGACACACCATCATGTGATCAAACATGGCAGTGCCCACAGGATTGCCGTGAAAAGGGTCAACAGATGACAACTGTTTTTCTTTTTAGTATCTTGCAACACAAATCTAACATTACAATAAAGCATGCGCTCAAAGTGTTCACCATGCATGTTATGTCTGACATTTATCTATTGACAAGCATTGCAATTATCTACAATAGCGAGATTTCCAGTTCATTAAAATTTTACCTGCAAGAACTACGTAAGAGGAAATTAACATGACTAGCATTGTGCATGTGTATTAGACTCATGTAATGCCATACCAACGTTAAACAAATGTCTGCCACATTATGTGAGGTGTTTTGTCCTTAACTAAGCTATTGTTTTTTTTTCTTTTTATTTATTCTTTTTTTCTTTTCACTCAAGTGGGAGAGCCAAGAATGCAAACGCATTTCTGCAAATTACAACAGTTGTTTTCAGAGCACCGCATCAACATTCGCACTTTCAGAGCCCGTGCACTGAGATTTGTACCATATTTCCCTATCAAAAAATAAACAGTTATTATTTGAAATTTGCCCAGTCCTTGAGTTTTTTTTTTTTAACACAATTGTATTTATTGGGTCGCTCAACTTATCTCTCAATGGACTCGTTGGGACAATAATGGAAAAAGATGCCCTAGATGAGTCTTAACTTTCATACGCCGCAGATAAACTTGAAACTCCATTCAAGATGCTTAGTCATGCATGAACACGCAATGGTAGTTCTCTTCAATGACATATCCGCCATTCACCGGTTTATTATGTCAGGTGCTATATATGCAAGCAAAATTTGGTTGACTAAGTGATGCCAGTGGTTCAAACAAATCGTCAGTTTAAATGCAGATTTTGAACTTCACAAATAGCTCTCCATATCTGACTGCTCACATTATATATTTAAGGTTTTCTTTCCCGGGATTGCTTAGCCACTTAATTAAAATTAGGTCTAATTGGCATTTTGAACCCCAATGATGTCTAAATGTAGGAACTTGGATCTGCAGTGATCTCCAATTGAGAGCAATTGGGCCCCGTTGAAAACCCCAATTGGACTCAATGTTTTCTTTCATTTAACTCTTTTGGCAACCCAATATCACTATATGTACCGATACTGTACAGTTTGTGTAGCGGCTTACCTGTCAGGTGGAGCAATTTGGCTTTATAGTAGCCGCCGGAGATGTAGTCGTCGCCGGTCCACCACACATCATACAATGCAGTGCAGTCAAAATCGGCGACGCTTGTCGGGCGAAAGTTGCGGATGGAATCCGGCTGAACAACTTCAGTCGTTCCGTCCACTTCATATTGGACGCACACGAGCATTTTGTTTTCTGATATCGCACCACTGACCAGAGAACCAGAGTGATTTGTTGAAGCACGTGCGTAGCAGGGCAATTCCAACAAAACACACACCACGCAGGCCACGCGCACAACGTTGAGCTATGGATATGACTTCAGGGGAGCGATCAAATCCGAACCATTACAATCGCGCCCCTAGTGGTTATTGATTGTAAAAACGAAACCAAAAACACCAAAAGGCGCAGTGTTCTAAAAGCAGTAATCATACGTACACCACTGCAAGTCATATAACACTTTATATTTTACATTTATGCGCTGGATTTAGTTCTCTGCATCGTAGAGGCGGCACAGGCGGAGTGTCGCAGTTAGGTAGAATGTTGGGCTAGCTTGAATAAACGGGACACATTACAAAGCGGTGGGAATTATATACTGTGTTTTTGTGCGAGCTTGGCGGCGTCCACCTCGACGCCCCCTCCCCGTTCACTCATCAAGCCACTAGAAAAGTTGTTTTTTCCAGTGAAATAAATTCGAGTGTCTTGGTATGGAATCATGTCACTAAAAGGAAGGCTTGCAAACACAGGCACATGTAACGAAAAGGGCAAGACAGACACCGCCGTTTGCCCCACCCTTTTCGTCTTTCTCGGCATTTTTTATTTTTTTCATGTTTGCATGTCTGTCTTACATTGTCATAAACCTTTTTTCCTTCCTTCATGCAGCCAGCCCGCCAGCAGATCCCCATGAAACGAGGGATGCAGCTGACATCAAACCATAGCTAGGACTAATTCGCTTCGAGGCCTCCTGTAATACTGCATCACTTTTACTCGTGACTTGTATCCCAGCCGTAAATGCGTCAACATACCCAAAACTAGATCATTCAGAGTCTGCCGTTCAGCACCTAGCGCAAAAGCTTGTACACAAATATACATATACGTATGCGTGCACATATTTGATGTTTGGGAGCGGGGTCACTCGCAGTGCACGGTCATGCAGGGACATGGCGTTTCTTGCAAGAGTTTAGCCTTTATGCGAATGAAGTGAATGAATATGTATTTAAAGAAGGATTAAAAGCAAGCGCGTTTCTATGGCATGTGTAAGAAACTACAGCTGCGAACAAAATTGCAGACCATGTGGTAGGTTTCCTTTAATAATGCATATGACTTCCTAACGTAGTCAATACTTAATTAACACGCCGCGTGCGTGGAATCGAAAGCTACGATAACTTCAAATACAGGGGCCATATCAGGATGTAGTATAACAGGCACAACAAGAAGAAAATTTGCTGATGCCTATAACATGCACAGACAGCGAAGGAAGTATACGTAATATTTTGTACCCATATTCATGCATACATCACGAGATTCATCCTATTTTTTGGTAGAAAACCAGCAAAATGTTTTCACTGTAAGGAGCGTATAAATGCCGTTTGTAGCAAGTAGATTTACATCGACAATAAAGCCGACGTTTCTTTGAAGGCTTTCGTTTATCTGCTACACACGAGGGCTCTTGCCTGTGCTTTCCTTTTTTACCTTTATGACAAAAACAAAGTTCACAATAGCAGTTCAGAAAGTTAGGTTATCAGCATTCATCATGGATTATCCTTCTCTTTTTTAACATGGGACTTAAGGCAATACAATAGCTTAGGGGCACAACCCACCACCCCGTTCCAATGGGGACGCTCATAGTATCCATCCACTTATCCACCCTTCCTCCATGTAGGAAACTATAATACATCCATCCATTTGTGCAGCCATCCTCTTGTGGCAAGGAACGACCGTATTCTGACGCACGTTTGGCGGCATATAGTACTGAGCACGTGCTGGTGGTTGTCTCGTGTCTCCTTCCTACGTCCGTTATTTTATTTGGCGCCTTCGTTGTAATCAGGTGTATAGTAGTGAAGGAAATGTCTCAAATACCGCCGAAACGTTACCGGCAGTATCTGCAGCCTGGGTCGAGCAGCCAAGTTCCAAGGCAAACTCGGAAGTACGTGTCGAAACGAACCACTCTTACCACCGCTACTACTAAGGTACGTATGTATGCAATTCGCTTAATTAGATATGATTCACTGGAGTGCAAACACGAAATTAAGAGCGGTTACTAAGAAGCGTATGTGTGGGATGTGTTACGAAAAGTACACACCTAGCGACGTCTTTACAGCCGGCATGATTATCGAAAGGATTACGTGTGGTTCACGTGGCATTTTCTGTGTTGCGCCATTGCTCTTATAGTTTCTTTAAATACCGTTTACTGGCGTGTGAAACACGCAACAGCGCGACACCGGCACCCGCCGCGGTAGGCAATGGCGTTGCGATGTTGAGCTCAATTAAAATAATAAAAAAAGCCCAAGGTGCCCATACCGATCGCCTAAGAGACACGCATGTGAACGCCTTGTAAAGCCTACTGTAATTCACCTTGATGCATCCTAATCCACGTTAATCCTCCCTCGTCCAACTTAACCTTACTTCGCATTAAAATTCATTAATACATCTTAATCGACCTTAGCCCAACATAATCATTGTACATTTACCTTAGTTCACCCCCAAATCATCCTTAATACACTCTAATCCACCTTAATCCAATCACTAACCAATCGTTAATCATCTCTTATACATTGCTGGACGTGCTTTGGTTTGCTTCTGGCCATCTTTGGGTCATGTGATATTTTGTGTATATCGCAACGCGACCGTGAAATGAGACATCTAAGGCTTTCACCTTAAAATGAAATTGATGATGGATCCCCACCACGGTGGCTGCATTTCAATGTAAGCCGAACGCAGAAATACTTGTGTACTTAAGTTTAAGTGCACATTACTCCCCCACTGTGGTGTGGCTAACAATCAGATCTTAGGTTTTACATGTAAAACAGCAGGAGTTGTTTCGTTTAAAATGGCCTGTATGCAGAGTCAATGCGCTGAAGGTGCAAAAAGTAGTCGCCATTAACCACGGCACATCCTGGAGCTGAGGACGTAAGGCATTCCTTTAGATATGCAGGTAATTACTGTTGTTTCCGGAATTGAATATAAACAATAACAATTTCAAAAATCAGACGCAGCCCTCTTCGCATTTTATTCGTGGTCAAATACATAACTCTGCTTTGCACAAATTACCAATGTGTCAACATTCCTCAAAGCGTTATTTCAGCAGCATTTGGGGATAGAACACTTATGTTTCAAAGGATGTATGTGCGATGGTGTTCCATTTTTTCTTTGCTCCATGTTGTTTCAGAACACGCCAGCAAACCTGAACAGCCTTCCCACAGATTCCACTTGTGGCAATATCACTCAAGACCACAGTGATAATTCAAGGCAGAACAGCTCCAGCCTAGCAGAAATACCTGCTGGTGCAAATGCGAGTGCAATTGCTAGTTCTGTAGAAGAGGAAATTAGCCAAGCTGCAAGTGAAAGAGATGTTCATTGTGATGAAGATGCAAGAAGCTTCAGCGGTAGTGAACTGAATTTTGCTTCCCAGTTGAGCTCGGATAGTGATCCTCAAGAAACAGATGAAACGGACAGCAATGATGAAGAAAGTGCACAGATGCATGATGACGAAGGAACTGGGACTGAAGCTGCAGGAGATGACGATTTCATGAAGTATTTTGCGAAACTCAGACGGGAAACCCTACCTCATCAGGCAACAACAAAAGCAGAAGCTTTCCTGCTTGTGCTCACATATATTGTCACTGCAGGACTGACATGGGCACAAGTTCAAGGACTTTTAACTCTGATCAATGCCCTGTTTGGGGAGAAAGTTGTGCCATGCACTACCTACTCCCTCAGAAAGTTGTGGAAAAGCAAAAAAGAAGCGTTGAGGGTACACTTATATTGTCAAGCCTGCCATAAATACCTCGGACTATCTTGCGATGCCAAAAACAAGTCCACTGTAACCTGTGCTTCTGTGGTGCTGAAAAGAGGCTTCAAGAGTTAATGAGTTCTGGGAGTTTCTTTTTAATGTTTAACTTGAAGCAGCAGTTGCTGGAACTCTTGAAACAAGTTGGCAGAACGCTCCACACTAACTTGCAGAAGCTGTCATCAGGACCTCTAGTGCCAGGCGTATTTTCTGACATCACCGATGGAAGTCTGTACCGTAGTGTACGAAAGCAGATAAACATGGCATGGAGTGACATCACATTGACCTTTAACAGTGATGGTGCACCTGTGTTTGATTCCAGCAAGAGCACAATTTGGCCAATTCAAGTAATGTTAAATGAGCTGCCAGTTTTGATGCGGTGGCAAAATGTGCTCGTCTCAGGGCTGTGGTTCTCAAGGACTCACCCACCGATGCATCTCTTCATGACACAATTTGTTGAAGAAGTCTCCAATGTTGGAACTCTAGTGTGGTCTCATGCTGGTAGGACCATTAGATCAGCAGTGCATGCAGTTGTTTGTTGTGTGGACTCTCCGGCCAGGGCAGCTATCTTGAACAGCAAGCAGTTCAATGGATACTTTGGGTGCAGCTGGTGCTTGCAGCAAGGTGAAGTTATTGATGGTAAGTGTGCTTGACTCTTACCTTAGTAGGATCTTGATGAGGGCTAGCTGGTTCATATTTAGAACTGAGGTTAAACAGCGCGAATAAAACAAGGACACGAGGAAACAAATACCACAAACAAGCGCTGACTGCCAACTGGAATTTTATTTGAAATTCTCCAGCCATTTTATGCCATTTATCAGCATAGACATGCATACAGCAGTCACAAAAAGATCTGCAAATCAGCAGCATCATAATCTTTCATCTAAAAAAGCTATTTCTTTTACTGACAATGCAAGAGAGGGAATGCTTACACATTTATCTCCTTCCTTTCTAATGTAGTAAGCCTCTATTATTTCCCTTTCCCTCTTACCTTTTTCTTTTCCTATGAATTTTGTTTTTTCAAATATATGAGTGCAGTTGGCAGTCGGCGCTTGCCTGCGGTATTTGTTTCCTCGTGTTCTTGTTTTATTCATGCTGTTTAACCTCAGTTCTAGACTTTTACCTGTTTTCTAAGATTATAACAAATGTATTAGCTTTGTTTTGAAGACGGGTAAAACTGTTTTGTGCGTTTTTTCTTAATCTTAATATCCATGCACTGAAAACTGCACTAACGATGCTACATTTGAAATCGAGAAGATGGTGCACATTTAGTAATATGGTAGCACATTTAAGCGACAAGTGCAGGCATTGTATGGATGAAAAGCTCCAGAAAAAGTTACGAAGTTGAATTGGAAACTGTCATGTCTTTCTTTCTGTAACTCTAGAGTGGAAAGAAATAGTAACATTCTGGTTCAATTCTAGTTTGAGTGAAAAATAACATTTTATCTTGGTTTCTTGTTTTCGGTTGCATTGTAAAATCATGTGCTACTGTGATAAGATGGATATGGTGTACAACTCCACACAGTCTTTGCAGAGACTAACCCATGTTCGTTGTGTCAGGAATAGTAATCTTTAAAAAATTGTCGCAGTAGAAAATTTTAGTTAATGAAAAAAAATTAAATTATGGGGTTTTACGTGCCAAGACCACTTTCTGATTATGAGGCACACCGTAGTGGAGGACTCCGGAAATTTTGACCACCTGGAGTTCTTTAACATGCTCCTAAATCTAACTAAGTACATGGGTGTTTTTGCATTTCGCCCCCATCGGAATGCGGCCGCCATGGCAGGGATTCCATCCCGCGACCTTGTGCTCAGCAGCCCAACACCATAGCCACTGAGCAACCACGGCGGGTTTTAGTTAATGAGCAGTCTTTAAAAATGTTAACATGTCAGCCCATTGCAAATGCAGGAACAGGCTGGGAAAAACTAGTTTATACTCATTTATCAGATGAAACGCGAGTTCTTGGGGATTGGTATTGCACATACTGAAATTTACTTTCAAAGGTGAAACATTTAGTTTTAGATGTTGCTACTGCAGGTTTATAATTGGCCTACTGTGTCAACATGGTTCAGTTCTTAAGGTTTACATACCGATAGACCTGCTCAAGTGTGCTGTAGTTAAGTGCGCAATAATATGTCTACCTATTTGTCATGTACATGATCTAGCAAGCTTTCACACAAAAATCATGCTGATGCTAAAAAAAATTGCCTTTGCAGGTACACTGAAGTACTCATTTTGCAGCGACGTGCCTGGAAGGACACATAGTGGGGTGTTGAAAGCAATGGTGGAAGCAGTGCAGAAGAAGGAACCAGTGTTCGGCATAAAAGGTCCATCCACTCTGATCAAGCTGCGAGGCTTTGATCTCGTCTGGGGCCTGCCTCCTGACTACATGCACTGCGTCTTGGAAGGTGTGACCAAACAGGTTACTGAAATGTGGCTGTCAGCTACAGGTTCCACGTGGTATATTGGGAGGCACATAAAGCTAATTGATTCGAGGTTGCTCTTGATAAAGCCACCAATAATCTTTTCAAGATCAGGACGGCCTTTGTCAGATCGTGCTTTTTGGAAGGCTGCAGAGTGGCGCTCTTGGCTTCTTTTCTACAGCCTTCCATGTGTCTCTGACATATTGCCCCGACCTTATCGGACACATTTCGCACTTCTTGCAAAGGCTGTGTTTCTTTTATTGAAGGATGTTATCCTAGAAGATGAAATTTGTGCTGCTGAAAGGTCCCTCTTAGCATTTGTTCAGCAGATGGCCAAGTTGTATGGGCAGAATGCGATGACTTTTAATGTGCATCAATTATTGCACCTCACAAAGTCGACACGAATGTTTGGCCCCTTGTGGGCTACATCAACGTTTCCCTTTGAAGATGGAATTGGCAGGGCACTGCAGCTTGTGACAGCAGCTAAATATGTGCCTGCTCAGATTGCTGAACGGTGCATCATGCACCAAACCTTCAGAACAGTTTCAGTGCATATGGACCTTCAACCAAGTCTTTTGTCTGCCAAAAAAGAGCTTGAACATAGTTATAAGCGATGTTCTCAGACATGTGTTCTTGGACAGGCACAGCCAGTTGTTTATATGCCAGATATCCTAAAGGGGCTTTTTGTTTCGAGATTTGGTAATGTACCACAAGTGTCCAAGTATTTCAGAGCCCAGGTAGGCACCATGATTATTCATAGTTCTGAGTATTGTGTGCCTAGCAAAACTTGCTCTTGCTATGTTAAAATGTCTGATGGAATGTACTGCTTAGTTCTAGGGATTTATGCAAAAGTAGGCGTTATGTACTTTCATTGTCAGCAGCTGCTCACCACACCATGTGCATTTGATGTTCTGCACATATTAGAGTGCCAGCTTCCACCTACTTCTGTGAATAATTTCTTGTATTGTTGTGATGAAGTGTCCTTGCAATGTGTCTTTCTTAGTGTGTGTAATAAGTCATACTTGTGCGAGTTGCCCAATAGGCTTGAAAAAAATTAATAGCCACTAGGCCATGCAGCGGCAGAGTTCACTGGCAAGTCATGCGTATTCTGTAAATGTGCATTTAAGCATAGAGAGTGACTCGTGAATGAAAGCTCGTGCACCTTATTGTTACGAGTGTGAAGTACAGAGAAAGCAGTTGGTACGGCCATGTAGCGGCCAAGTTCACTGGCAAGTCATGCGTGTTCTGTAAATGTGCATTTAAGCGTAGGGAGTGACTCGTGAATGAAAGCTCGTGCACCTTATTGTTACGAGTGTGAAGTACAGAGAAAGCAGTTGGTACGGCCATGTAGCGGCCAAGTTCACTGGCAAGTCATGCGTGTTCTGTAAATGTGCATTTAAGCGTAGGGAGTGACTCGTGAATGAAAGCTCGTGCACCTTATTGTTACGAGTGTGAAGTACAGAGAAAGCAGTTGGTACGGCCATGTAGCGGCCAAGTTCACTGGCAAGTCATGCGTGTTCTGTAAACGTGCATTTAAGCATAGGGAGTGACTCGTGAATGAAAGCTCGTGCACCTTATTGTTACGAGTGTGAAGTACAGAGAAAGCAGTTGGTACGGCCATGTGGCGGCCAAGTTCACTGGCAAGCCATGCGTGTTCTGTAAACGTGCATTAAAGCGTAGGGAGTGACTCGTGAATGAAAGCTCGTGCACCTTATTGTTACGAGTGTGAAGTACAGAGAAAGCAGTTGGTACGGCCATGTAGCGGCCAAGTTCACTGGCAAGTCATGCGTGTTCTGTAAACGTGCATTTAAGTATAGGGAGTGACTCGTGAATGAAAGCTCGTGCACCTTATTGTTACGAGTGTGAAGTACAGAGAAAGCAGTTGGTACGGCCATGTAGCGGCCAAGTTCACTGGCAAGTCATGCGTGTTCTGTAAATGTGCATTTAAGCGTAGGGAGTGACTCGTGAATGAAAGCTCGTGCACCTTGTTGTTACGAGTGTGAAGTACAGAGAAAGCAGTTGGTACGGCCATGTAGCGGCCAAGTTCACTGGCAAGTCATGCGTGTTCTGTAAATATGCATTTAAGCATAGGGAGTGACTCGTGAATGAAAGCTCGTGCACCTTATTGTTACGAGTGTGAAGTACAGAGAAAGCAGTTGGTACGGCCATGTAGCGGCCAAGTTCACTGGCAAGTCATGCGTGTTCTGTAAATGTGCATTTAAGCATAGAGAGTGACTCGTGAATGAAAGCTCGTGCACCTTATTGTTACGAGTGTGAAGTACAGAGAAAGCAGTTGGCATGGCCATGAAGCGGCCAAGTTCACTGGCAAGTCATGCGTGTTCTGTAAACGTGCATTTAAGCATAGGGAGTGACTCATGAATGAAAGCTCGTGCACCTTATTGTTACGAGTGTGAAGTACAGAGAAAGCAGTTGGTACGGCCATGTAGCGGCCAAGTTCACTGGCAAGTCATGCGTGTTCTGTAAACGTGCATTTAAGTATAGGGAGTGACTCGTGAATGAAAGCTCGTGCACCTTATTGTTACGAGTGTGAAGTACAGAGAAAGCAGTTGGTACGGCCATGTAGCGGCCAAGTTCACTGGCAAGTCATGCGTGTTCTGTAAATGTGCATTTAAGCGTAGGGAGTGACTCGTGAATGAAAGCTCGTGCACCTTGTTGTTACGAGTGTGAAGTACAGAGAAAGCAGTTGGTACGGCCATGTAGCGGCCAAGTTCACTGGCAAGTCATGCGTGTTCTGTAAATATGCATTTAAGCATAGGGAGTGACTCGTGAATGAAAGCTCGTGCACCTTATTGTTACGAGTGTGAAGTACAGAGAAAGCAGTTGGTACGGCCATGTAGCGGCCAAGTTCACTGGCAATTCATGCATGTTCTGTAAACGTGCATTTAAGCATAGGGAGTGACTCGTGAATGAAAGCTCGTGCACCTTATTGTTACGAGTGTGAAGTACAGAGAAAGCAGTTGGTACGGCCATGTAGCGGCCAAGTTCACTGGCAAGTCATACGTGTTCTGTAAACGTGCATTTAAGCATAGGGAGTGACTCGTGAATGAAAGCTCGTGCACCGTATTGTTACGAGTGTGAAGTACAGAGAAAGCAGTTGGTACGGCCATGTAGTGGCCAAGTTCACTGGCAAGTCATGCGTGTTCTGTAAATGTGCATTTAAGCGTAGGGAGTGACTCGTGAATGAAAGCTCGTGCACCTTATTGTTACAAGTGTGAAGTACAGAGAAAGCAGTTGGTACGGCCATGTAGCGGCCAAGTTCACTGGCAAGTCATGCGTATTCTGTAAATGTGCATTTAAGCATAGAGAGTGACTCGTGAATGAAAGCTCGTGCACCTTATTGTTACGAGTGTGAAGTACAGAGAAAGCAGTTGGCACGGCCATGAAGCGGCCAAGTTCACTGGCAAGTCATACGTGTTCTGTAAACGTGCATTTAAGCATAGGGAGTGACTCGTGAATGAAAGCTCGTGCACCTTATTGTTACGAGTGTGAAGTACAGAGAAAGCAGTTGGTACGGCCATGTAGCGGCCAAGTTCACTGGCAAGTCATGCGTGTTCTGTAAATGTGCATTTAAGCATAGGGAGTGACTCGTGAATGAAAGCTCGTGCACCTTATTGTTACGAGTGTGAAGTACAGAGAAAGCAGTTGGTACGGCCATGTAGCGGCCAAGTTCACTGGCAAGTCATGCGTGTTCTGTAAATGTGCATTAAAGCGTAGGGAGTGACTCGTGAATGAAAGCTCGTGCACCTTATTGTTACGAGTGCGAAGTACAGAGAAAGCAGTTGGTACGGCCATGTAGCGGCCAAGTTCACTGGCAAGTCATGCGTGTTCTGTAAATGTGCATTTAAGCATAGGGAGTGACTCGTGAATGAAAGCTCGTGCACCTTATTGTTACGAGTGTGAAGTACAGAGAAAGCAGTTGGTACGGCCATGTAGCGGCCAAGTTCACTGGCAAGTCATGCGTGTTCTGTAAATGTGCATTTAAGCGTAGGGAGTGACTCGTGAATGAAAGCTCGTGCACCTTATTGTTACGAGTGTGAAGTACAGAGAAAGCAGTTGGTACGGCCATGTAGCGGCCAAGTTCACTGGCAAGTCATGCGTGTTCTGTAAATGTGCATTTAAGCGTAGGGAGTGACTCGTGAATGAAAGCTCGTGCACCTTGTTGTTACGAGTGTGAAGTACAGAGAAAGCAGTTGGTACGGCCATGTAGCGGCCAAGTTCACTGGCAAGTCATGCGTGTTCTGTAAATATGCATTTAAGCATAGGGAGTGACTCGTGAATGAAAGCTCGTGCACCTTATTGTTACGAGTGTGAAGTACAGAGAAAGCAGTTGGTACGGCCATGTAGCGGCCAAGTTCACTGGCAAGTCATGCGTATTCTGTAAATGTGCATTTAAGCATAGAGAGTGACTCGTGAATGAAAGCTCGTGCACCTTATTGTTACGAGTGTGAAGTACAGAGAAAGCAGTTGGCACGGCCATGTAGCGGCCAAGTTCACTGGCAAGTCGTGCGTGTTCTGTAAATGTGCATTTAAGCGTAGGGAGTGACTCGTGAATGAAAGCTCGTGCACCTTATTGTTACGAGTGTGAAGTACAGAGAAAGCAGTTGGTACGGCCATGTAGCGGCCAAGTTCACTGGCAAGTCATGCGTGTTCTGTAAATGTGCATTTAAGCGTAGGGAGTGACTCGTGAATGAAAGCTCGTGCACCTTATTGTTACGAGTGTGAAGTACAGAGAAAGCAGTTGGTACGGCCATGTAGCGGCCAAGTTCACTGGCAAGTCATGCGTGTTCTGTAAATGTGCATTGAAGCATAGGGAGTGACTCGTGAATGAAAGCTCGTGCACCTTATTGTTACGAGTGTGAAGTACAGAGAAAGCAGTTGGTACGGCCATGTAGCGGCCAAGTTCACTGGCAAGTCATGCGTGTTCTGTAAATGTGCATTTAAGCATAGGGAGTGACTCGTGAATGAAAGCTCGTGCACCTTATTGTTACGAGTGTGAAGTACAGAGAAAGCAGTTGGTACGGCCATGTAGCGGCCAAGTTCACTGGCAAGTCATGCGTGTTCTGTAAACGTGCATTAAAGCGTAGGGAGTGACTCGTGAATGAAAGCTCGTGCACCTTATTGTTACGAGTGTGAAGTACAGAGAAAGCAGTTGGTACGGCCATGTAGCGGCCAAGTTCACTGGCAAGTCATGCGTGTTCTATAAATGTGCATTTAAGCATAGGGAGTGACTCGTGAATGAAAGCTCGTGCACCTTATTGTTACGAGTGTGAAGTACAGAGAAAGCAGTTGGTACGGCCATGTAGCGGCCAAGTTCACTGGCAAGTCATGCGTGTTCTGTAAATGTGCATTTAAGCGTAGGGAGTGACTCGTGAATGAAAGCTCGTGCACCTTATTGTTACGAGTGTGAAGTACAGAGAAAGCAGTTGGTACGGCCATGTAGCGGCCAAGTTCACTGGCAAGTCATGCGTGTTCTGTAAATGTGCATTTAAGCGTAGGGAGTGACTCGTGAATGAAAGCTCGTGCACGTTATTGTTACGAGTGTGAAGTACAGAGAAAGCAGTTGGTACGGCCATGTAGCGGCCAAGTTCACTGGCAAGTCATGCGTGTTCTGTAAATGTGCATTTAAGCGTAGGGAGTGACTCGTGAATGAAAGCTCGTGCACCTTATTGTTACGAGTGTGAAGTACAGAGAAAGCAGTTGGTACGGCCATGTAGCGGCCAAGTTCACTGGCAAGTCATGCGTGTTCTGTAAACGTGCATTTAAGCATAGGGAGTGACTCGTGAATGAAAGCTTGTGCACCTTATTGTTACGAGTGTGAAGTACAGAGAAAGCAGTTGGTACGGCCATGTAGCGGCCAAGTTCACTGGCAAGTCATGCGTGTTCTGTAAACGTGCATTAAAGCGTAGGGAGTGACTCGTGAATGAAAGCTCGTGCACCTTATTGTTACGAGTGTGAAGTACAGAGAAAGCAGTTGGTACGGCCATGTAGCGGCCAAGTTCACTGGCAAGCCATGCGTGTTCTGTAAACGTGCATTAAAGCGTAGGGAGTGACTCGTGAATGAAAGCTCGTGCACCTTATTGTTACGAGTGTGAAGTGCAGAGAAAGCAGTTGGTACGGCCATGTAGCGGCCAAGTTCACTGGCAAGTCATGCGTGTTCTGTAAATGTGCATTAAAGCGTAGGGAGTGACTCGTGAATGAAAGCTCGTGCACCTTATTGTTACGAGTGTGAAGTACAGAGAAAGCAGTTGGTACGGCCATGTAGCGGCCAAGTTCACTGGCAAGTCATGCGTGTTCTGTAAATGTGCATTTAAGCATAGGGAGTGACTCGTGAATGAGAGCTCGTGCACCTTATTGTTACGAGTGTGAAGTACATAGAAAGCGGTTGGCAAGGCCATGCATTGCTTGATTCCACTGGTAAAAGTGATGCTCTAAACACCGGATTGAATGCTGCACATTTCGTATGCATCTTGTAGCTAGAACTGTACATGTACAGCCGTTGGGAGACTACACCAATGTGGGATCAAGTTGCCCGTGTGCACGTTAGAGCTGCAAAGTGGCATCATGCGGCTGGAATTATGAAGAGAGGTTGGCTCAGCATCCAATGCCTGTCGACATTGTACGTAGCCAGTTGTTGCTCCTCTGACTGAAAGACGGTTGGCACGCGAGCATTTCCTAATCACATTTGCCAATGGCTATGAAGTCTTTTACTAAGGTGGTATGAATATGCTGCATCGGCATGTCCGCACCGGTGCATAACGGCTGTCGTGACCACTCACTATAATTGACGGAAGTGCATACGGGAGTTGCAAGCAAGGCGCTTTAGCCAACCTGGGAATAATTGCTTATGTGGATTTGTATAAAGATTCTGTCGCTTTACACATTATTGTGACTGTATTTTATACATTTTACTGCATTATTATAAACATTTTCAAATGCATAGGAAAGTTTCCGCCTGCCAGATTTGATCAGAGGACCTTGAGCACAGTAGCAGGATAGTTAAACTGCTACACCACTGATATGTTCTTCGGAAAGCCCCGTAAATT
Source organism: Dermacentor variabilis (assembly GCF_050947875.1). Classification (NCBI taxonomy): domain Eukaryota; kingdom Metazoa; phylum Arthropoda; class Arachnida; order Ixodida; family Ixodidae; genus Dermacentor; species Dermacentor variabilis. Next base: position 127,043,245 of record NC_134578.1, read on the forward strand.
GCCCTTAGGTATTTCTGTTGGGCAAGCAAGCATGCTGAGTCACTTGACGAATTTAGACTTGGCACTCCATCTCTGGGTCAATGGAGCGACAACAGCATGATTACATATACAGTAGACCTCCCATAATTCAAGCTCGAGGGGTCCCCAGAATTTTGTTTGAATTATCAGATGCAGGTATGAATATGCCTATGAGCAACACATCAGCTTATACTGTAATGAAATATCCATTTAATCATATGTTGAATATAAATTGCAAATTTGCAACTGCTTTCTTGCAACATGCCAATTCAAAACCAAAAGTTTTCGATTCCAACAAGGACAACTTTTCCGCTTCTGGTTTTTACCACTTTGACAAGTGCAGACAGGCAGTTGGCTTTATTTTCGTATGAACGCAAATGTTCAGTTAGAAATGAATAAAGCAGTTGATATTTCCAGTTTCGACAAGCAAGAAGTACAGATGAACAGATTTAACCGAATAGTTCAGTTTGAATTAATTGGCTTTTGAATACGTTGAAAACGTAATGGGCCAACCAAAAAGTAAAGATTTATTTGAATGGACTGAAAGTACGAAATATCTGTTTGATTTATGATGAGTTTAATCTACTGTCAACAGGCGTTGTATGCCCTGCTGCGCTCTCGTCTCGATTCCAGCTGCTTCCATTTCGTTGCAGTCACGGTCACATATGGGCCGCTTACCCCCTCGTTTAAGTCTCATGACGGCAGTGCGCTGCTTCCATAGTTGCATGCAGCAGTAGGTGGGTTGGAGGAACCTTAGAAACACGGAACAAAACTTAAAAGGACATGGCAGTGCAGGAAACCTTGTGGCTAGTGCCTGCCCGTGTCTCTCACAACGGCTACCTAAAAGCAGTGTCGCTTGACGCAGTTCTGAATTAATGACTTCAATAGAAACCTAATCGGGCCTGCCACTTGGCTGTGTGATGTGTGCAGTATGCCAGAAGCAGTGAAGAAAATGCTATTTAGGAAGTCAGCTTTTTGAACGACATTCATATATTGTATTGGAAGACCAGGTATGGTAAAAGTGCATCAAAGATGTGAACAATATTTTGTATCCCAGCCACAGCGGCTGCATTGCAATGGGGGAAAAATACAAAAATGCCCGTGTCCCGTGCATTGGGGGCACGTTAAACATCCACCGATGGTCAAAATTAATCCGGAGACCCCCGCTACGGCATGCCTCATAATCAAATTGTGGTTTTGGCATGTAGAACCCCAGAATTCCAGAATTACTATTTTTGAGAGTGAATTGTTCATTGAACTTTGGCATGATGTGCAAGGATTGATGTAGAAGAAAATTTGCTGTTCCGGGATCAGTGTTTAGCGTGTTTCTCTACTCTACACACAAGTATTATAGCAAGCATGCATTACCAACCAATACAGTCTATATAGTATAACGTGGCCTTGTGGGACATCATGCCCTTTGGATAGTGAGAGACAAGTCACATACCTGACAGTAGCATGAAGCTTCGTGCTACTCTTGGTTTCATGACTTCTTGCTTTTCTAAAATGTTCTCCCCCTTTTGCATTTCCGCTGAACTGATTTGCCACCTTTTACTCAAGTACATAAAAACAATTGTTTTGGAATTGTGATTATTGTTTGTTTATTATCTTTTAGAGTAATTGGAGTAGAATTATGTTCCTCAGGATTGCTGAAGTAATAAGTGGGCTGTGAAGCTGGTTCATGTGCGATTTTGATTTTCCCTGATCAGTATCGGAGCAAGATGTTCTGTGATCAACTTCATTGTGACTGTGCTTAGTGTATGCCTGTATGATTCCTACATGTGCTGTCATGCTGGTAGTTTTCGATGCCAAAGTTGGATGTGTATATATATATATATATATATCTATATATATATATATATATATATATATATATATATATATATATATATATATATATATATATATATATGTATGTATGTATATACCATGATTAGTGGCTGCGGAGTGTAAGAATTGATGTTTCTACCAGTGTTCTTTCTTGTATTATATCTGGTGCATATTGAAAGAGAGACCTTTATGTGAGAATAAACGATGAAAATGAAAAATGTGATGTGCTTGGTTTTTTGGCAGTTTTTTATTGACTTGCTGTTTTAAACACTACTGCTGTCTAGAGCTTGACAGCGGCGTTATGACAAGCTTGTCAAATTCGCTGTTTCCAAAATGTATGCATACATATATGCACTGTGTTGGGATAATGGAGGAAGAAAAGAGCAGGAGAGGCTCCAAAGTTTTTGTATGCTTACGGAAGTGTGTGGTGGAAGCCCAGTGGCATTTTAGCTTTCCCTGTTTTTGTTTATGTAGCAAATAGCAGCAGTAGCTAAGGGAGCCAGCCACACTCTATGACATCTTGGTGCAGTGCAATGTGTGGGGCAGCAGCGGTTAGCTCTGAGATGAGAAAAGGCGGGTAGAGAGGAAGAGCTGCTGTAGCTGAGACTTGCATTGTACGTTTATCTTTTAAAGTGAAGCATTCTTTGCCTCTTCCTTTGACTTTCCCACTGCTGCTGCTGTGGGAGTTCCCATACAAGGGAGGTGGGGTGAAGGTGATGCGAGAAGGCAAGCTAAGCCTTTTACTATGCGACAGCGGTTGCGGATAAACTGGATAAGCTTAACTTTAAGGTACGGCAGAGTACAGTACGGAATGGAATGTGATGAATAATTCATTTGGAAGTGACTACTTCCCTATAAATTTAAACTTAATAACGCAGCATGAAAACCCTCCTCGTGTTCCCATTAGGAAATTGGCATCGGCTGACTGGGAGCATTCTAAAGAGCCTACTCATTTATCACCCGATTTTATAAATAATTTTAGTATAGATGATGCTGTCGCATATTTTACTGCTTTTATTTGTGATGCTGACGAAAAGTTTATCCCGCAAACGAATGGTGGTTCATCTAAAAGACATGTTCCCTGGTGGAATGATGACTAGAAATGCGCGAAAGAGGCAGAATAAGGCATGGGGAATATTGCGCAGATTGCCGAATACAGAAAATCTAATTGAATTTAAACACAAGATCGCTGGGAAGGTGGATACGACGTCGGGCGAGGAGAGAAAACTGGGCGAGGTTCCTTTCAGGTATAACTTCGTACACACAGGAGGCAAAAGTTTGGAATGGCGTAAGGAAGGTAAAAGGGCGGCAAATAAATCCGTTGCCTCTGGTGAACGATCAAGGGTGAACCCTAGAAAAACAGGCAGACACCTCCTGACATTTTGAGCATGTGTCAAGCTCAATACACTACTCAAAATCCTTCATCAAGTCCAGACAAATAGAAGAACGTAAGGCATTTGAGCGGAAATCCCCACAAAACTCACCATACAACCGTCCTTTCTGCATTGCCGAGCTGAGAGCTGCCTTGATCGTAAGCAATAGCTTTGCACTGGGACCTGATAGAATAATGTACGACATGATTAGGAACGTACACACTGACACACAACTGTCACTACTTGCACTCTTTAACACTATTTGGGCTGCTGGATATCTTCCACCCGCATGGAAAGAAGCAATCATGGTCCCTGTTTTGAAGCAAGGTAAAGATCCTTCGTCAGCGACAAGCTACCGTCCGATAGCTCTCACGAGTTGCCTTTGTAAGCTGTTTGAGAAAATGATTAACCGGCGACTCATACATATCCTTGGAATGAACAAAATACTTGATCCCTACCAGTGTGGCTTTAGAGAGGGTCAGTCCACAAACGACCATCTCGTGTGCATTGAGGGGTATATTAGTGATGTGTTTGTACACAAACAGTTTTTCTTATAGATATTCCTCGATATGGAGAAGGCATATGACACAACGTGGCGATACGGGATCTTGCGAGACTTGTCGGGAATGGGCATCCGTGGCAATATGCTAAACCTGATAGAAAGTAATCTGTCCAATCGTACCTTATGTCCTCATGGAGTGTCGGGAAGCCGAAAGAGAAAGAAGGAAACATTTTCCTCTAGCATATCGATATTGTCTACCTCTGCATCCCGGTATGTTTCTTGGTAAGGAACCCCTTTTTACCAACAAAGCTGTCCTAGGTTTCTTGAATGATGTGGTTTTACATGTTAATAGCCCAATAATATCGTAGCGCATCCTCTCTCTAGAGGATACTGCTGTGATAGTAGTCCTTGTACAGCACACGCCTTCAGGTCCTTGCGCTTCAAGGATTCTGTTAGGGCAGTAGTGCTTTTTAGAATTTTTATCCAAATGACCAATTTTAGCACATCGTAACTCTTTTACAATGCACCTTTCGCATCCTTGACACACTTCATAGTCATTGTCATAGTTTTATTACATGTAGCTCTCACACACTTTACAGTGACCGTCTTTTAAGCCCCTTTACAGCTCTGTAACATTCATTGCTCGTAATTTATCGCTTCCCTTTGATCACATTACCATTGGCTTGGCGCTCTTTGGCCAAACCTGGCCCTTGCGCCATAAAACACCACGCATCATCATCAACAGTACCTTCCTGCAATTTCTGAAAGATAATTACCATGCATATATGTCAAGCGGATAAATTATGCAAGGCTTGCAGAAGCAAAGCTGCATTAATTAAAGCACAACTCGGGCTCCAGGCGACACTACGAAAGCAGTTGACTGTGAAATCAACACTTCTGTGCCTGCCACGGTAGCTTTGTGGCTATGGCATTGATCGAGGTCGTGGGTGTGATCCCAACTGTGGCAGCCCCATTTCACTAAAATTTAGGACACGCTAAAGAGTACCACAGTGTCAAAATTAATCTGGAGTTTGCCACTATGGGATGCCTCAATCCGACTGTGGTTTTGGCACGTACAGCCCCATAATCCAACTCAAGTTTAATACATAGGAGACGAGGCAGTTTCCATACAAGCGAGATCGGGGGAAAGGGACGCGAGAAGGCAAGGTAAGCCTTTTGCTATGCGACAGCGGTTGCGGGGAAACTGGATAAGCTTAAGTTTAAGGTACGGCACAGTACCTTCCTGCTATTTCTGAAAGATAATCACCATGCAAATATGTCAAGCGGATAAATTACGCTATGCTTGCAGAAGCAAAGCTGCATTAATTAAAGCACAACTCGGGCTCCAGGCGACACTACGAAAGCAGTTGACTGTGAAATCAACACTTCTGTGCCTGCCGCGGTAGCTTTGTGGCTATGGCATTGCTCGAGGTCGTGGATGTGATCCCAACCGTGGCAGCCCCATTTCACTAAAATTTAGGACACGCTAAAGAGTACTACAGTGTCAAAATTAATCAGGAGTTTGCCACTACGGCATGCCTCAATCCGATTGTAGTTTTGGCATGTACAGCCCCATAATCAATTCAGAGATGAAATATGGCTCTTAACAACGCCTTAAGCAAATGTCTCTCGCAATGTGTTCTTTGTACTAAACAAACAGCAGTGGTGCTTGCAAGGTAGCGTTTAACACCAACTCGCCACTCTCGTGTTATACTAAACGTTGAAGAAATTAAGCTTTCGGCATGAACATCACTGCTAATTATCTACAGTCAAAGCAACCAAGACAGAAACCTTCGCTTACATAAATTCCGACAGTGCGTGGGATCTGGATAATATTGAAATGAAGTGTTCTTTGCCCCTTTCTTCGACTTTCCCATAGCTGCTGCTGCTGTAGCTGGTGTTGTCTGGCATACCGTGTCAGGGCGCTGGTTCAGAGCGTGTACATATACATGGAAGAAGTGTGGCAGAGAAGAAACGAGATGTGAGAAACTTGTTTGTACCGCACCGCACTGAATGTGCACAATGCCATTTGGAGCTTCCTGGGTGTCGCCGCATTAACCTCTTGGTAGGTGTAATTATCTGTGGCCCCGCCCCCCCCCTGCAAAAGCATTGCAGAAATTACAGCGCTTAGCTTTCTACTAACATGCTAGCCCAGAGGGAAGCTAGATAGAATTGTGGAGAGGAGGGAGAAAGAGGGCAGAGAATGGGTAGAATCGATGCAGTCACGAAACGAGTGAACAGCAGCCTTGCCACTCTTCACTTGCAGTTCCCGTACAAGGGGATGGGCGATAGGGAAAAGGTGACATGAGAAGGCAAGGAAATGCTGCTACTGTAGACAGTGGTTGCAGGCAAACAGAATAAATTTAAGTTCAAGGTACAGTACAGTACGTTTCTGGTACTTCTGAAAAATAAACACCATGCAAATTTGTGAATTGGGCAACTTACGCAGGGTGTGCAAAAGCACAGCCACAATGAAGTGCACCATAGGGTCAAGACGACACTACGGAAGTGGTCACACGTCAACACTTCAGCCCCCGCCGTGGTAGCTTTGTGGCTATGGCATTGCTTGAAGTCATGGGTTTGATCCCGACTGCGGTAGGCGCATTTCAACGAGGGCAAAATAAAAACTGCTCGTGCACTTAGATTTAAGGACACATTAAAGAATACCACGGCATCAAAATTAATCCAGAGTCCGACACTACCGTGTGCCTCATAATTTGATTGCGGTTTTGGCATGTACAGCCCCACACTTTAAATAAAGTTTAATACTTCTGCCATGATGTGATGTGCTATGTGAGGCAATGAATGTGTTCAATCCTCTCGGAGGTTATGTAGTATGGCGCGAAACACCATCTCAAGTAAACACCTTCCGCTGTGTGTTTTGTCTACTACACAAACACCAGTGGTGCAGGCAACTCAACGTCTAACGTCAACTCGCCACTCTCATGTATTAAACATTGAAGGAATTAAAGATTCACTGTCAGCATCACTGCTAGTTATCTTTGATCAAAGCAAACTGCTCAGAATGCTTTGCTTACATTGGTTCCCACAGTGTGTGGGATCTGCATAGTTTTTCTTCCTGTATGGATAAAGCTGAAAACTAAATAAAACTGATTTTTCATAATGAGTTCTTCGACACTGCTGGCCTAGTTTTGAACATTTGGTTTGATTTTCAGGCATTGCATAGCGATTGAAATCTACACCTAGAAGGTAATTGAAATGGCAATTCTTCAGTTAGCTGGTAGCTGAGCAGCACAAGCTGCTCAAGCAGCACACTCAAGCATTCAAGCACACTGTTCAATAGTGTGCGAACTTAGCATAGAGCAGCAGTAGCAGCAGTATAGTAGCACTCTGAAGAGCAATGCAAACGATTTGAGCAGTAAGGTTTTAATGATTATTTTCTTGATTTCTCTGTCGCTCAGTAAATAGACAGTTAAACTTTAGCCGTGTTCCATGGC